>NW_007379500.1:42038-42425 GCF_000475195.1 Diaphorina citri
GATAAACTGAATATTAAACAAATTAGGTAGGTACAAAGGTATTCTTTAACCATGATCGAATAAACTACGGGCTAAAAAAATGAAAGTAATATCAAAAAATCAAATCGAGAATGATAATAAACTGAATATTAAACAAATTAAGTAGGTACAAAGGTATTCTTTAACCATGATCGAATAAACTACGGGCTAAAAAATTCCCGGAGGGACGGGCCCTGCTTGTTTCGTTTAAGGCGGTTTAATACAACATTTTCTCGTTTATAAAGGTTTAGCAAAGTGGAAGAGCAAACTGATGAAAGCATCGGTCTTAAGTTATCGACTGAAGTGTTATCTAAAACTTTCTCGCTTTGAGTTCATAAGTCGTCGCGACAAATTTCAAGATCAGAGCTC
>NW_007379500.1:42565-49960 GCF_000475195.1 Diaphorina citri
TGGTTTTCTGGACAAAATTTGCATCACCACTTTCGTGTTCCTGATAAAAAGACCTTCAATTTGATATATAGGACGGGCTAAATATGAAAGGGAGAGGAGAGATAGTGAGAGGGAGATATCTTATATCTATCATGAATGAGACTCAAAAGAGTATTTTCGGAGAAAGGGAGAAGGTAGAGGGAGAGAGAGGAGGAGAGGGAGGGACAGGAAGGGGAGGGAGAATTTTAAGAATATTTTCACTAAGAAAAATAAATATGTAGCACAAATCAAAATATTTTTTTTACTGCAAACTCAGCTGAAATTATATACGAAAATAATTTGAAACTCAGCCTCTCTACCCTTCCCCTCTCTTTCCCTTTTTCCGCTTTTGGGGTACAGAAAAAATGGAAGAAATTTATTTTCAGCTAAAACATTTTTGATTAAACATATGAAATATGAAAATCATAAAAAACAAAGAACTAGACGGAGGAAAGTTATCATTTTATACGAAGGACAGAAAAAGAGGGACTAGAGGGAGGGAGGGGGAGAGAGAGAGAGAGGGAGGGAAGGAGAGAGAGAGAGGGAGGGAGAGATACTACAGTTAGGGCTCACTGGAGTACTATTCATTGAGCCTTGCTATTTTTTTACTCTTTTATGAATTTCCTCTTCTCCTTCTCACCTGAATGTATACCTCTTTCCCTTCTGCTAAATTTATACTGAACCGAGTGTACCTATATATTTGACAAAAGTCTAGGAACAACCTGCTTCTGCTGTTATATTAAAGACCGTTCAAAAACAAATCAGTCAATTATTCCGAAATTTGTCAAAAAAAAAAAAAAAAAAACAAGTTGGGGGGAAAATTCCCCTTTTTTTTTTTTCTTTTTTCAAGTAATCGGTTCCTTACTTCCCTATACCGAAATAGTGTAATACAGGAAGTAAAAACCTCCCTCTTACCTGTACAGTCCATGTTTTCGTCTTGGAAGTTGAGGAAGGACTTTGACTGCTCGGACTCGACACCACCGCCTTGGCCGTCTGCTGCATGATTTGCTGAATCAGGTCTAACTGGTGCTGACTCAACACGTCATTCTGAGAGGCGTCCTTCTTCTTCCTCACCTGAGAAACAACAGAGAGTATGGACATTAGTTATTGTAATTGTATTTATTTGGCAATAAAATTATCAATGTTTACAGTTAATAAACAATTAGTTGACTACCTCCTACTCCTACTTTTGTGAATTCATACACAAAAAGCCCACTCCGAGGCTTAGGTGTAGGGCCAAACAGCCCTAAAGGATGGGTTGAACTTCTACGAAACCTCCCACAGAGCGAAAAGCATATTTTGCCACAAAGGCATAAACATATTCTGGGATCGAAATAGATATACTCGTATGTAGGACATCCGGAAAAAGAGATTGGAATCCCCGATATTTCGTGGCAATTAAACAACACTGCTACATTATAGACTCGTGTTCTCGTGTAGTCTGTGACGAAGCATCCCCATCCCGTATGTCCCTCGTCAGATGATCAAGAAGAGACACAATAAAACCTATTTTCAGTTGTGAGAAAAACATTCCCCCCTTTTCTGAAAATTTGGCCCAATTTGTGTTTTCAAAGGATCTCATTTTTTTCACATCACATTTTACTAGTCTGACGAAGCTTTCAAATGAATGAAAAGACTGAAACAATAAATTATCTCAAAATTGTCATGTTATTGTAAAAACAAACTAGGTACGTACGAAATTATGAAGGCTTAAAAAACACACAATTAAATGGAAATCTCAAGTCAGGTAACCTATATAGGAGTTGGGTGCTTTTACAGATGAAAATTTACATTCCCTCCTCACACTGGGATTTCATAAGGCACACGTTTGCATGCAAATGACATGTGTGACAAAACGTACTATTATATTAAATTACATACAGGATCATGAAAGCATCGCACTAGAGGCATATGGAAATAATTAATTTAGACTTCAACATAAATATTACATTTAACATACATGTACATACATAACTTTGTGGAGAAGTTTCCCGATTTTATTCTAAAATGAATTTCAGGAAAATAAAAGGCCTACGCGCTCAGATTTATGAATGTTAAACATTATTTTCTGAAAATTCAACAGAGGAAACAAAAGTAGAACTTCGGGGAAATTTTGTATTAATATTTTGCTAGGCAGACGTCAAATAGAGCTGAAAACTTACTTATTATACATATTTTATACTATGTGTTTCAAAAAGTTAAACAGTAGGTACTTAACTACGCAGTTCCATAATCCATACCCAATAACTCCCTACAAGTAAGGAAGGGTTTAGTTTTGGAGAACTAGAGAACTTTTTGGTTTTGAAGAACTTTCATTTTCCTCGAATAAATTTTAGAAATTACCACCCTATTGAACATCTTCGGTGTCCCTTCCCTATGAGACCTTGCTTAGATTGTGGGGGTAAAGAGACTTTTCAATCCTCTTCCAGCAGGAAAAACTAGACATATTCTATTCTACACATTCTAAGTAATCTTCTAAGTACACCTACACATTATATTATTCGAAAAAGTTCAAATCCTAGGCCGATACAACGTTGTCAAGTCACCCCGTAGTTAAAGCTGACATCACGTGCTCAGCTGCTGGTGATGTCGGTGCATAGATGCCGAGCTTATATATTAACTACAAAATCATATTTCTCCCTCCCCTTCTTCCCTCCTTTCGCACACTTTCTCCATCCTCCTCTTCATTTCTATGAAAACAACTTATCTTGTTTTATAGCTCACGGAGAAAAGGAGAAAAATCTCGTTTCTAAGATTGGGATGAACTTCTTCCTTACTCTTCAGTCCCCCAAGGGAACTGTAACAACATAGGTCTTGTCCCGAAATCGCAAAGGGAAGGATGATAGGATATAGCCAGCCGTTCCGAGGACGAGCCTTATCTGTTTAGGATAAATTTCGCCCCGGACGGGAATCGAAGCTCTATATCACTATTGGACCAGCCACTCACTATCAGGTAGACCTCAAAGGCGGACCTTTTCAGCCGTACCTGTCAGTCTACCTGATAGTGAGTGGCTAGCCTGAGGACTCCTAATTTAGGATTAGCTCACTGAGTAGATATACCTATTACCTACCGATGTACATATCCTCTTTTTTGAAACCTTTGGTTCCGAAGAGCTCATATGAGTTTATTTTAACTGGAAAAGTTTGGAAAAAGAGAGAGGTTCTTCTCATCTCCTACCCCCCCTATACTCTCTTCGTCTCATCAGGACACAAAATATTGTAAAACTTTCCAACGAAACTCACATTGTGTCAGATAGAGAGAAAGGGAGGGGAGAGAGAGAGAGAGAGAGATTATATGGAGAAAAGAGAAAAATAAAGAAGGTAAGTGAGTGAGAATACCCAAGTAATTAGAAAACCGATCATAGCATAAAGAATCTGACAAGCACTTTGTCAAGTTCTCTACAAGTTTGAAGTATCTATCTACACTCACATTGTGTCAGATAGAGAGAAAGGGAGGGGAGAGAGAGAGAGATTTATATGGAGAAAAGAGAAAAATACTCGTAAAGAAGGTAAGTGAGTGAGAGTACCCAAGTAATTAGAAAACCGATCATAGCATAAAGAATCTGACAAGCACTTTGTCAAGTTCTCTACAAGTTTGAAGTATCTATCTACATCATCAGCTTTTTCGAAAGTTCTTGACAATTTTGAAAGTTACTGAACATTCCGACTCAAGGTACAACCTAGAGATGTCTGCAGTACTCGTAAGCTTCCCATGCCACGTTCTGATGGTTAATAAGAGGGCTTTAGTTGTGCATAAGCCTCCCATACCTACCTACTAATTATAATGAAATGGGATATTTCTGTTGGCATACGTCAAAAATGTTGGCATAATGAGACTTTTTAGTCTTAGCCGACAGTACTTATAAGGTATGATTATTCACATATTAATTAGAAAGTGGAGATGTCCTGAAAGACCGTCCACACTGCTTCGACAGCATAGATCCGCCTCGTCGATCGACAGCCGCCAAGGTACAACCTAGAGATGTCTGCAGTATAAGCTTCCCATGCCATGTTCTGATGGTTAATAAGAGGGCTTTAGTTGTGTATAAGCCTCCCATACCTACCTACTAATTATAATGAAATGGGATATTTCTGTTGGCATACGTCAAAAATGTGGGCATAATGAGACTTTTTAGTCTTAGCCGACAGTATTTATAAGGTACGATTGTTCACATATTAATTAGAAAGTGGAGATGTCCTGAAAGACCGTCCACACTGCTTCGACAGCATAGATCCGCCTCGTCAATCGACAGCCGTAGACTATGTGTGGACACAGCTATAGAACAAAATCAGCAAGTTTGTCTTTACTTCATCTGCAAATGAGATAGGATTTGTAGTTCCATATCAACTTTGAAATCTAAAAGCCTTGACCGGACCGTTTTGTAAAACATGAAACGCTGCTTCGCAATGTTAGTAGAGTCTACCATTGAGCTTTACACTGTTTCTCACTCGAGTATTAACCTCTTTTGCCTCACCCCTTGAAAATGTTTTAGACGAAATACCTGGAAAATAAATGAAAACTTTCAACGAAATATAGAAAACAAGCACGAATCTTTAAACCAATTAGTGTAACGAGTTTCAAACACCCAACTGTGTCAAGATTTCTGGATTTGTTGGTACCTGCTACACACATGGTCGCGTAGATGAAAAGAGAAGACAGGAGTTGTTGGTACACTGAGAAAAAATAGAAAGTAACTAGGGTGCCGGAAGCCCAATCGAGTGACTCGGTTCCGGAACACTAATATTGAACTGTATTGGGAAGCTCGACATTGTAAGAAAGCATTCCAAGGGCTATTTTTTTTTCTCAGTGTACCTGCTACATATGGCTGACACGATCAGGAATCAGGAGAGAAATAGAAATGGTTTGACGAAACGCTTCTCGTCTTCTTTGGATGACACCATCTTCGTTGTTCCCACTGATGGAATCTCCATATTGGTAAGCTCGACATTGTAATAAAGCATTCCAAGAGCTATTTTTTTTTCTCAGTGTACCTACCTGCTACATATGGATGACACGATCAGGAATCAGGAGAGAAATAGAAATGGTTTGACGAAACGCTTCTCGTCTTCTTTGGATGACACCATTTTCGTTGTTCCCACTGATGGCATCTCCATAATGATTAATGATCGTTTTCCAAACAACACCGTTCAATAATAGACAAGCTCACTGCTAGCCCAAAATCTTCACAACAACAAAAGGACAGGATTTTCTTGTCTTTACCTGAGATTGAGCCAGTACCCTTCCGATTGGCCACCAAGTAACCACTTCCATCACTTTTCTACTACGTACGAGTAAAAGATACGCAACATTAATATTAATAACAATAGAATAATCAACATTTCACCATTTGCGAACTTATTTCTTCCAGACTTGGAAAAGCTGGAAAACGTTACAAGCGGGAAACAACGTGCCGGGTACGTGCTCATTGTAAATTAGACTAATCATAATAAATCTGCTGATCATGATAACAATAGTAAGTAGAAAGTTTTGCGTTCTGCAATCTCCATAATGATTAATGATCGTTTTCCAAACAACACCGTTCAATAATAGACAAGCTCACTGCTAGCTCAAAATCTTCACAACAACAAAAGGACAGGATTTTCTTGTCTTTACCTGAGATTGAGCCAGTACCCTTCCGATTGGCCACCAAGTAACCCATCTCCATAATGATTAATGATCGTTTTCCAAACAACACCGTTCAATAATAGACAAGCTCACTGCTAGCCCAAAATCTTCACAACAACGAAAGGACAGGATTTTCTTGTCTTTACCTGAGATTGAGCCAGTACCCTTCCGATTGGCCACCAAGTAAGCACTTCCATCACTTTTCTACAAAAGGACAGGATTTTCTTGTCTTTACCTGAGATTGAGCCAGTACCCTTCCGATTGGCCACCAAGTAACCACTTCCATCACTTTTCTACTACGTACGAGTAAAAGATACGCAACATTAATATTAATAACAATAGAATAATCAACATTTCACCATTTTCCAGACTTGGAAGAGCTGAAAAACGTTACAAGCGGGAAACAACGTCCCGGGTACGTGCTCATTGTAAATTAGACTAATCATAATAAATCTGCTGATCATGATAACAATAGTAAGTAGAAAGTTTTGCGTTCTGCTGACGCACGGGGTCAGGAAAAAGAATCCCAGTCAGCAGAAGTGTCACGTGACAGATCCGTGTTGTTAACAATAATGTTGTTCATTGTTTGATGCAATCATTTCTAAAACTGTGATTGTTACAAAACATCACTAGATTGTTACGGAAGTTTAGATTGTTGTACTGTTGAGAATTTTAATTTTAACAACACCTGATTTTATAAAATTCACATAAAAGGCTGAAAATAATTTAATAAATAGATATTATGTATTATTTATCTAGCTGATTTTTTGGGTAAACTTTGTATGACTGAAGGCAATATGCATAGGCACTCCTTATAAATATACCGCCCTAATGTAACAAACACGAGGTTGTGAAAAAATTTCAACCATATTCTTAAGATCATCTTTAAAGTAATCCAGCTATCCACAAGTTAAAGGAACTGGTTTGACCCCAGGTTGTACACCACTGAATCCGGCCTTTGCCTCGTATGGCCGCAGCTGTTCAAATGCCGACACACACCATGAGAAGAACGTCTGATATTAATTTTGTAATGCGGCTCTGTGGTATCATGTGTTGATGAAATAAAATATATCCTTTACTCCCTCCTCCGTTCCACTTCTCAGCAAGCTTCTGACTAGGAATGATGCTACTACTGGCTGCTCTGAAAGTTTGTCCCTAGAGGAGGAAACTTTGAAGCATGGAAGAAAAGAGTCCTTCAACATCTAGAAAAAATGTTTGTTTCACGCTTATAGCTTAGCGCTTTCGACAGTAAAGGTGTGTCCAAACATGGTCGACTGGCCGTCGATTGACATCATCAATTCACATCGATCGACGGCCGTCGATGTGGACACATCTTAAGAATGAAAGTAGGTACACATCGCTTTTCTAGTATCAGTTCAAATTTAGTCATATCTTCCATAACTTTGTTTATGTATATGTATAGGTACATACATCATTACGTACCAACGTACGTATAGCGTACTCGTAAGTATTAATGACACACAGTTCATAAAACAAACAAAAGTCAGCAATAATTCAATTAGTTGACTACCTCCTACTCCTACTTTTGTGAATTCATACACAAAGAGCCCACTCCGAGGCTTAGGTGTAGGGCCAAACAGCCCTGAAGGATGGGTTAAGCTTCTACGAAACCTCCCACAGAGCGAAAAGCATATTTTGCCATAAAGGCATAATATTAGGTACTTTTTACTTTCTTTTTATATTTCATTTTATATTTTTTTTCTACTGTATTTGATTGTTGTTTGTGTTTG
>NW_007379501.1:0-1351 GCF_000475195.1 Diaphorina citri
GGATCTTGTATGGCGTACAAAGGCTCCCAATTGTACTCAGATATAGCTCGATATAATGATACTACATCAGCTTTGTTAAAGTTATACTGGGTTGAGAGATTAGGTAGGGAAGAGTCACTCATTATATTTGGGACTTCTTCAGTACTCACGTCAAGATCTATGATAATAGCTGGGTGGTATACATCTTCTCTAACAAGAGATATTTCCTTACTAACATGGACAGATTTAATACATGGGATGTTACATAGAACTAGGTCTAGAGTTTTAGAGAAGGAATTACAGACATTATTATAGGACTTTAAATTATAGTAGGAAAGAATACTATGAAAAGTTTTGGAGACAGAATTACCTTGGGAAAAGTCGAACTCAGGACCAACACACTCAGAAATATTAAAATCTCCAATTAAAAACAAGTTTTCACTCGTAATAAAGTGACATTTTTCCAAAAAGGTAAGTAAGCAAGAAAAGGATTCAGTAGATATAGGAGGGATAAAATAGACGAGACAGAGATAAATATTAGAATTAAACAGATTACATTTCAGAAGTAAGGATTCAAAGAAAGGTGAGGTTTCTTCATGATTCGCTAGCCTTTCCACATGATGTTTAGTAGAAACTGCAACCAGAAGTCCACCTCCTCGCTTCTTTTTTGCTATCTGAAGGTCGCGATCTTTGCGATAGATATTATATGAATCGGATGTAAAAAGTTCAGAATTCAATACACTATCATCAAGCCAAGTTTCTGTGAGGAGAACAAAGTCATAAGAACATCCTGTAATATTGACACTAAAAGTTTCAAGTTTGTTTTTAATACTACGAACATTTTGATAGTACAGGCTGATTGACGCAGGTGTTGTATCATTAGTATTATGAGTTGAGCTATGATTAGGAGGGATCTGGGTACGTGAGGGTTTAATTACAATCAAATTTGAACGAGAAGTTTTACATGTATTAGTATAATCAACAACTTTACTTTTTAGACATCTAGGGACTGAACAGACAGAAATAGTATGAGTAGTATTGTGCGTCTCTGCTACAAGTGCAGCTTGCGAGCTAGAGAGGGAAACCCCACCATTACTTACATAACTTAATTCTAGTGGGAGATCTTGTCGTGTTGAAAATTTGATTGAATACTAGCATTACTATTATTACATGGTGTCAATAGATTAGGTACAACAGATTTCTTATGGGTAGATCTCAAGTGCATGCTGAATTGAACCTGTGGTGTTGCTTTAGGTTTAGGCTTAGATTTAGGTTTATTATTAGTAGGTGTTCGGAATTTTTCAGGGGACTTGGTCAGAGGGGGGGTTTTTAGTTTGCTCAATTTCATAGGGGACTTAGCTAAAGGAGTTTT
>NW_007379501.1:2201-22619 GCF_000475195.1 Diaphorina citri
AAAAAAAATTTTAACATAAAATAAAAAAAAAAAAAAAAAAAAAAAAAAAAAAAAAAAATCAGTAAAACATCAAAACTCTGTTCCGTGTTGATTTATGCCGGGCGTCTCTTCAAACTATTGACGTAGGTTTTTTTTTTTTTAAGAGGTTTGACAGAGGGAACTGTAACTGCTATGGTCTTATCGTCCCGAAATCGAAGAGAGAAGGAAGACAGGATAGGAGAAAGCCAGCCGTTCCGAGAACGAACATTATCCCATCAGGATAAGTTTTTTTTTAGTGAATGAATCACTAAAGCAATTTATTTTAAGTTAGGGGTAGCAGCCCCCAGTACTTAAAACCGAAGGCAGTTAAAGTTAGCACTTGGAGCAATGTTACATAAATTTATGTAGTTCTTAGTGAATGAATCACTAAAGCAATTTTAAGTTAGGGGTAGCAGCCCCCAGTACTTAAAACCGACGGCAGTTAAAGTTAGCACTTGGAGCAATGTTACATAAATTTATGTATAAAACAAATTTATGGATCTGTAATACATAAATTTATGTATAAAACATAAAGTTAAGTATAAAACAATGTATAAAAGTGCACAGACCACATGACGGAGTCTTAAAACTATGAAATTACTCCCCCACCCTTCTCTCCCTCCTCTTATCCCCCTCCCTTCTCCCCCCCCCACCTCAGTGGCTAAGAGAAAGTCAGCCGTTCCGAGAAATGTTGTATTTTTATATTTTTAATGTTATATTATGTACAATAAAAATAAATTGTATTGAATTGAAAAAGAACCTTATGAGGGAGAAAATCTGTCCAGGGCGGGAATTGAACCGGCGCGCGGCGACCTAATCCCAAGGTATTGGCCTATAATTTGGAACAGTCTGTATTCGGGCCTGTGTCTTACACCTAATTATGAGAACTGAGAACCGCTGGCTTTCTATGTCTAGGCCATAAAATATCACTAGAACAAATAAAAATATTGGACCACCTGACACTTAGAGAGAGAGAGTGAGAAATAAAAAGGAAGAGAGAGAGAGAGAGAGAAAGAGAGAGAGAGAGAGAGAGAGGTCAGAGTAGAGGAAGGAATAGAGAAAATAACAGGAAAGAGGGAGAAAGGAGGAAAATGAGGGAGAGAGAAACATAAAGAAAGAGAGAGAGAGAAAAGGAAGGGAGAGAGGTGGGAAAATGGGCACAGATGTTGAAATCATAAAATTTCTTGATGACCATACCTTCTTGTTCCTCTCTCTCTCTCTCTCTCTCTCGCTAGTCATTACAGTCTCCTTTTATATCCTTATTTCCAATTCCAAGTGGCGAAAGGAAAATAAAAAGAATAAAAAAATAAAAATATAAATAAATAAAAATAAAATAAATAAAAATAATGGTGACAGGGTGCCACAAGTTAGGGTTGGAAAACTCTCTTATTGGTTTACTTCCCCTGATTTAGGTTGTTGGAATGCTTGGAACCCAGTCACCAGATTAGGCTTGCGGCACCCTAGTTTTTTTTTGAGGTTTGACAGAGGGAACTGTAACTGCTATGGTCTTATCGTCCCGAAATCGAAGAGAGAAGGAAGACAGGATAGGGATGATTGTACCGCGGAGGTCTTGGGTTTGACTCCCGCAGGGGCTGCAGTTATTTCGACTTTTTTAAAGAGGTTTGGATAGAGGTAGGCTTGCCAAATATCCAAAATGTCGATTCGGGACGCCGTCGATTCGGGACGCGAATCCGCGAACATAATTGCCAAATCCGCGAACATAATCGCAAAATCCGCGAACAAAATCGCCATCCGCGATCATAATCGCCAAATCCGCGAACAAAATCGCCAAATCCGCAAACATAATCGCGAAATACGCGAACATAATCGCGAATCCGCGAACATAATCGCGAAATCCGCGAACATAATCGCGAAATCCGCGAACATAATCGCGAAACCCGCGAACATAATCACGAAATCCGCGTACAAAATCGCCAAATCCGCGAACATAATCGCGAAATCCGCGAACATAATCGCGAAATCCGCGAACATAAAATCCGTGAACATAATCGCGAAATCCGCGAACATAATCGCGAAATCCGCGAACATAATCGCGAAATCCGCGAACAAAATCGCGAAACATAGAAATCCGCGAACATAATCGCCAAATCCGCGAACAAAATCGCGAAATCCGCGAACATAATCGCCAAATCCGCGAACATAATCGAGAAATCCGCGAACATAATCGCCAAATCCGCGAACAAAATCGCGAAATCCGCGAACATAATCGCCAAATCCGCGAACATAATCGAAATCCGTGAACATAATCGCGAAATCCGCGAACATAATCGCGAAATCCGCGAACATAATCGCGAAATCCGCGAACAAAATCGCGAGCGAACATAATCGCAAAATCCGCGAACATAATCGCGAAATCCACGAACAAAATCACCAAATCCGCGAACATAATCGCGAAATCCGCGAACATAATCACCAAATCCGCGAACATAATCGGAAATCACATAGGTACGATATGTACATAGGTACGATAGGTGATAACGAGAATCCAAGGGACCAGCTCATTTTTTTCGTTTAAGGCGGTTTAATACAACATTTTCTCGTTTCTAAAGGTTTAGCAAAGTGGAAGAGCAAACTGATGAAAGTATGACAAATTTAAACAAGTTAAGAACAAATTCTGATTTATAGAGGTACCTAATTTTAAAGTTAAAAAACGCGTCCCGAATTTTTTCTGGGACAAAAACGGAAATTCGGGACAAAACGCCCCAAAATGAAAAACTGAACGGGACGCCGGGACACCCCCTGAAATTCGGGACTGTCCCGGCCAATTCGGGACGTTTGGCAAGCCTAGATAGAGGGAACTGTAACTGCTAAGGTCTTATCGTCCCGAAATCGAAGGAAGACAAGATAGGAGAAAGCCAGCCGTTCCGAGAACGAGCCTTATCTGTTTAGGATAAAATCCGCCCTGGGTGGGAATCGAACCCGCGACCTAGCGCTTACAAGGCAGACGCGCTCCCTTCCAAGCTAATTAGGCTGGCAGGAGTTGTTTCATTGCTAAGAAATAAAACTTTTTTTTTTATTTATTTATCTTTATTTAAGGAAAGGTAGGTATCTGCCACTGCTTTTCCCTACTTCGTTTCCTCCTTTGGCTTTTTTTTATGTTGAACAATAAAATGTTTTTTTTTTTTTTTTTTTTTTTTTTTTTTTTTTTTTTTTGTCCTTCTAATGACATATTATGTAACTAAAAGGACAAAATATGGTCATCTTAGCATTATTGTTTACAATTTCTGTGAGGATTTAAATAAAAAAAATTGGAAATCTTTGTTTGCATTATCAGAAAAATCTGATTTTCGAGTAGAAAATAAATAAAAAGCTTGGATTTTTGAGTTCATATAACAGAGGTTCATAAAATCGGGTTCTACTGTACTTCTTTCAGTTCTTACTTCTTAAACTTACCGATTTGAAGCAAACATCACAGAACCGGTCACTACACTGTTCACATTTCAACTTGGCTGCCACTTGTGAGCACTCATAACAGAGCTCTGAAATACAAACATGAACCAAAGTTTAGGAAAAGAAAAAAATAAAAAAAGGTTTAGGTTTAAATACCTACTCTGACTCTAAACCAAAGGATCTCTTGAAAGATAGTGTTGAAGATAAAAGAAAGGAGAAAGAATAAAAGGGAAATGTTATCTCTTGTACTGAAGTAAGAAGAAAGGGACAGAATCTAAAGAACAATGAAGGAGCAGAATTTTTACCCTCTTTTTTGGCTGGTCCCTGTTGAGTGAGCAAAGTACTAGAGAGAGTGTTGCCAAATTTATTATTAAAGGAAGTTGCAATTTCCCCGATGAGGTAAACATTTGGTGGGAATTCCATACGCATTTGATGATCCTTGATGACATTTTCCACAGGTTGACTGAAAACAAAGAAAGGGTTTAGGTACCAGAACCAGAAAGCTCACTTTTTTTTAGGTTGTGGGTACAGCTAGTAAATATTTACTATCTTATTTTACATTTATCCTATGCTCTTTTGATACAACCAAGCAGCAACTTTCTTACCTGCATACGGACACTTTGCAACAGTCAGGACAGATCACTTTCCCACGTTCTCGTAGAGATGACTCGATACAGAATTCACACACTGTGTGGCCACAGTTCAAAATCAAAGGAACATAAGACTTCCTTAATCCATGAAAGCCCGGTGTTTTCTCTGAAATACAATTGATTAATTTCAGCATCTTCATCAGGCTAGTCAGAGTGGGCTTATTGTGTGCTAGTCACACAAAACCCCACTCTAAGACTTAGGTGTAGGGGCAAACATCCCTAAAGGTTTGGACTAAAGCCTAGTACAGACAGTGCAAGGCTGCTCGCTTTGAATGCCTCAGGACGCATGCTCGGACTGTGTGTACCGGGGATGCTCGCTATGTGCTGCTCGGGTTGCACTGATCAAGGTGAGCAGGGAGCTTGTTGGTAAACGGCAGTGCTCAAAGGCGCCTCGTAGCGAGCTGTTCGAATAGTCTGTACCTCTCTGCATCTGCCTCAGCTATTTCCGTATTTGGGTCATTTGGGTGGTTCGCGTGCTCGCATCAAGCATTTGTGTTTGCAATTTTCGTCGTTCCACATTTGCCTGACCTGAGGCAGATGTAGCAAGGCATTCGAAGCAAGCAGCCTCGCACTGTCTGGTACAAGGCTTAACAATCAATATGTCATCCATCAATAGGATATGACTCTGAAAGTTTATGAATTTCCATTGATATTTGATGAAATGAAGGGAAGTAACTGATACAACTCACAGAGTTTGGGTTAAGCCTATACAAATCTAGTACAAACCTTTGAAGGAGAAGATTTTGCTACAGCTTCCACACAGGAGCTTGTTGTTCATATTGGCATTGGATGGTATGGTGAAGTCCATTTTGATTTTGGACTTGGACAGTCACAAGTCACAACTTATCAGAACAGAGCAATATCTTTAGAGGAATGATTATAGAAATAGAAACTCTAAAAAGTAGGTATTCAACAAGTTGAAACACTGGTAAAACCAGTTCAAAATCACAGAACACGACAATCACAGAACACGACACACGAAAAAAAAAAAAACTCCACAGAACTCAGAAGGATACGCACAAAATATTACGATATTTAGGATTAAAATAAATTTTCGCAAAAACGCAACACAAAAACACAAAGTCGATAGGATAGTAATTCAAAAATAATTTTTTACATCATTTTGATATAAAGATATTAGGCAAATATAGGTATGCAAGTAGATAGGTAAGTAAATATATTGACAGAGGGTATTTATTGACAATCACAATGACATTTTGAACATTCGGCACCTACGTTAAAAGCATACAAACCTATTGATAGGATGAACTAGTGACGGAGCCCCCAAAAGTCCGATAGAGCCCAAACTTTATCGAGGTTGGAGGATGGAATCCAAGGAAACTCATAGCATTCAATTATGCTTATCATAATTAAAATTTCAAGTAAAATTCCATGTTTGCAAAATTTCAAGTAAATTTCCGCTTTTGCAAAATTTAATCAAGAATTGGATTCCCTTTCAAGAGCCCTGGTGAAATTGATTCAGGCACTCCACATCCAGGATTATTGGAGTTTAAAATTTAAAATTCAGGTGTGCTCATAAAACGTCAATTAAATTTAAATTAAAAACTACGCCCTATTCTTACAAAGAATTCAATGAAACAGGTCCCAAGTGCTTACCCTACAGGTTTAATGAAACCCTCAACATTAAATTCGTTAAGTTAAGAGAAAGGCAATAATTATGATTCTATAATGAAACACTTGAATGAAACACTGAAATGAAACACTTGACATTATTTCCGCACACTTAACCACCCATCAGGTTGCACCTTATTGAGAGCTCTCCATCTATCTTCCTCTTTCTGTTTCTCTCCCTTCTCTCTCTTTCTCTCTCCTTTTCTTACTCTCTCTTCCTTCTCTCTCTCTCACTTTCTTCCTTCTCTCGCTCTCTCTTTCTCCCTTTTTTCCGTCTATCTTTCCCTTACCTACCTCGGTGGTGTAGTGGTCAAGGCGCTCGCCTGGTAAACAGGAGGGCGTGGGTTCAATCCCAGCCGAGGTATGGAATACTCTTACTCTTTTTTCCTTCTCTCTCCTTCTCTTTCTCTCTCCCTTTCTTACTCTCTCTTCCTTCACTCACTCTTACTCAATTTTCCTTCTCTCTCTCCCTTTTTCCGCCCATCTTTCCCTTTTCTGTCTCTATTTGATTCACCCTCTCTGTCTCTTCCTGTATGTCTCTTTCTTCCGTTTCTCTTTGGCTTTCTCTTTCTCTCTTTTACCCTTTTTTAACATCCCTTCCCTCCTTTTATTTACCTCTCTCTCTCTCTGTCTCTTTCTGTCTCTATTTGATTCACCCTCTTCCTGTAAGTCTCTTCCTTACGTTTCTCTTTGGCTTTCTCTTTCTCTCTTTTACCCTTTTTTAACATCCCTTCCCTCCTTTTATTTAACTCTCTCTCTCTCTGTCTCTCTTTCACTCTCCCTTCCTCTTTCTTTCCCTCTTCATTTTTATCTCCCTCCTTCTCTTTAACTTTCCCTTCCTCTATCTATCTCTTTCCCTGTTTATCTGCATTCTTCTTTCTTTCCCTCTCTCTCTTCTCTCTTTCTCTCTCTTTCACTACCGCTCTCTTTCAATGGAGGAGTTGCAAATGGGTAAAAAATATTGATAAATGGTCAATTCCTACGTAAAAAGTAGTGAAAAATCCAAATCTGAGGTCGAAACTCCGCTCTTTCTTTCCCTCCCCTTCTTCTCTCTCTCTCTCTTTCACTACCGCTCTCTTTCAATGGAGGAGTTGCGAATGGGTAAAAAATATTGATAAATGGTCAATTCCTACGTAAAAAGTAGTGAAAAATCCAAATCTGAGGTCGAAACTCCGAAAAAGTAACTTTAAAAGGTCGAAAATTCAATTTTTAACTGCCGTTCTAATGAAAAAGTTCAAAGACTTGTGACGTCAGATTTCATGTCGAACTGCGCAGAAACGCTTGCGCACAAACAAACGAAGCGGGAGTCATGAATTATGACGTCATTGCCTACGGGAGCGTATGTCGTGACGTCAAACTTCACGATTCACCGGTATTTTTTAAATCGATTTATCTCGGGATCTAGAAGTCGTAGAAGAAAAAGAAAAATTCCGTTGGTCCTCATTTTTCCTGCTCTATGACTTTGAAACATCACCCAAGTAAGCGCAACTAATCTATTAAGGTAGGTACGGTATGAGTACATACTTTCTCAATCCCAATCTATTTTTTTTTCTCCTTCTTTCCCTTTCTCCATCTACCTCTTACAATTTCTCTCCCTCCCTATCTTTCCCTCCCTCTTTCTCCTTCTCATTCCCTTCCTCATTTCCCTCCCTCTATCTGTTTCTTTCAATATCTCTCCCTTTTATTTCCCTCCCCCTCCCTTTTTCTCCTCCTTCATCTCAATCCCAATCTATTTTTTTCTCTCCTTCTTTCCCTTTCTCCATCTACCTCTTACAATTTCTCTCCCTCCCTATCTTTCCCTTCCTCTTTCTCCTTCTCTTTCCCTTCCTCATTTCCCTCCCTCTATCTGTTTCTTTCAATATCTCTCCCTTTTATTTCCCTCCCCCTCCCTTTTTCTCCTCCTTCATTTCAACTTTCCCTCCCTCACTCGTTTCTCATTTTACAATTCCCGGAACAGCTGTTTTGTCGTTGTTTCTACTCATTCTTCATTTGATTCAAGTTTAATTACAAAATAGTTCCCCCCTGTGTGTGACCACTCCAAGCACGGACTAATGAACTTTCGAAACCCCCACTTGACTTGGCGAACGGACGAACGAAGGAACAAACGAACAAACAAACAACCGAACGAATGAACAAAAGAAGTGAAGTCGAAGTTTTACTTCTTATGCTGCTTCTTTCTCCTTCTCCTTCTTCGTCTCCTTCTTCGTATTCTTCTCCTTCTTCGTCTTCTCCTTCTTCGTATTCTTCTCCTTCGTCTTCTTCTTCGTATTCTTCTCCTTCTTCGTCTTCTTCCTCTTCTTCGTCTTCTTCTCCTTCTTCTCCTCCTTCTTCTTCTCCTAGTTTTCCTCCTCTTTCTTCTTCTTCTCCTCCTTCTTCTTCTCCTAGTTTTCCTCCTCCTCTTTCTTCTTCTTTTCCTCCTCCTCGAGGGTGAACAAAATCGACTTTTCAGGGAATCAATCCCGAGAGCTCCGGTGTGCAAGCCTATCGTGATATCCACTGGACCCCTAACCTGGGTTTGCTCTCATTTCTTTCTCCTTCTCTCTCTCTCTCTCTCTCTCTCTCTCTCTTTTGTTGCAATCATCTACATATTCTATCCTGCCTCGGTGGTGTAGTGGTCAAGGCGCTTGCCTGGTAAACAGGAGGGCGTGGGTTCAATCCCAGCCGAGGTATGGAATTTTATCGTTTGGTTTTAGGAGGGACGTCAAAAAGTAGGTATACCTACTTAATTTCGTCAAAGTTAAGTCAAAAAGTACTTAATTTTGTTAAAATTAAGTCAAAAAAGTACTTAATTTCGTTAAAGTCAAACGGCAGAGGTCCTTAAAAACGGGACGTTTGGAGGATTTGAGGATTTAGTCAAAATTGGAGCTTAACTACAAATCCTCGCAATTATTCTAAAGGACGGGAAGCGAGGTTTTTATTTTCTTGTATTTTAGATATTCAGAGATTTAAGATTTAAGAGGCAGAGGACATTTTTTAATTTATTTTCTTGTTTTTGTGAGTCGTTATCTGTAGATATCCTTAATAAATCTAAATAGGTATGTAATAAAAATATAAAATCCTTACATCTCATACTCGTACATTCTGTGACAAATTGATCAAAGAGTGACCAGTTTTGACCCTGTAAAAGTGGCCCCAAATACATACATATAAAATAGGAGAAGTTTTGATTCCCTGAAATGACCCAAAAATTTATCATAAGCACAAGTTTTAGTTCAATTATAGCACTGGGAATTCTGTGAAAAGATACTTCCCTACATATGTAATTTACCTATCTGTATAATTCCACCCTGATTCAAAATGGCGGCGCTTCAAAGTCATGCCTCTTACGCTGCACTATCCCGTACAAAGACTACAAAGGACGCCGGACAGGTCGTCAGGAGTCAAACATTTGTAAAAAAAAAATGTTTCTTCTGTCGTAAAAAAAGAGATATGTACAGAAAAAAGAAAAAAAAAATATGCTTCCTGGAAATATCTTGATACAGACCTAAAACATTACTCCAAATAAAAGAGGTCAACTAACTGACATATTATATACTTAGTTGACATCCACCAAGTCACCTGAGTCAACTATTTGTGACAAGGGTCAGGACCATCTTGTATTCTTTCTTATGACAATATCCTTGTCACAAATAAGAAACTGTACATGCTGAATGCTGACGTAAGGGAAATGTCGACCTTTGAATCAGCACTGCTGAATTAGGCAGGAAAAATAGGGCCCAATCTCCGCCCCTGTTTTGACTCTGTCATGATCAGCATATAAATTGCATTTCAAACTTCCCACCGGGGGGGATAAAACTTTCTGGCCCTACCAGACAGAAGCCACTGCTTCTTGTTCCATAATGCTTTCTAATTAAAGTTACAATATTGCTGTCTAAATAATGCCAACCAAATTGCTGTACGAGCAGTTTTAGGTCTTAAAAAACTGTACATGCTGACTGTGTTTTTTAAACTGTACATGCTTATGATGTGTTTTTTAATACAGGTTTGGAACGGAAAAATTAAATAACGGAGGTCTTATCGTCCCGAAATCGAATGAAAAGGACAGGATAGGAGAAAGCCAGCCGTTCCAAGAACGAACCTTATTTGTTTAGGATAAAGTTCGCCTCGGGCGGGAATCGAACCCTACCGCTTACAAAGAGAAACCTTCTACCTTTCAAGGTCCCCTACTTTATTTTATTTTTGTCGTACGATCCAGTGTTCAATTTAAATAAAAATTTGAGCAGTCTGTTAATAAATTTATTCTTTTTGTTACAGTGAGCCACCCTGAATACACTAAAGCCATGGCTCTATCATTCACAGAAGATACAGAGGTGAGCCTAAGCATTATTTAGGCAGGGGAAATTGAACTGTCACTAGCAATGTATAGGACAGGGATGTCCAACTTCCATGTGTATGCGGGCCACATGCTACATTGGCAGGTACTTCGCGGGTCACATACACAGGGGAGCAGACCCGTGTCCAGGATTTTCTCTAGGATGCTCCATTTTGGGAGTCCACCCCATAGCAACTGAGCAAAAGCTCGAGGGGGCCCACCCTAAAAGCTTCGCGGGCCACAAAAATGGTCTGGATGTGGCCCGCGGGCCGCTAGTTGGACATGGCTGGTATGGGACATACTGTACATACATAGATACTAGCATAATGTAGGTGTAGGTAGATATTAGGTACATATAGGTATGCAAGTAGATAGGTAAGTAAGTAGGGTGAATGTACCAGTAGTCGACTTTACACCAGTAGTCGATCACTCGGTCATGTTTAGTTAATTTTAAGCTATAAACGTATACAGTTTTAGGGTGGAGGTTCCCAAAGTGTTTTCGTCCTATGTCCAATGCCCACATCTCTGAAATGATTTTTTTTAAAGAGGTTTTATCGTCCCGAAATCTAAGAGAGAAGGAAGACAGAATAGGAGAAAGCCAGCCGTTCTGTGAACGTACAGTATCCGCCCCGGGCGGGAATCGAACCCGCGGCCTAGCGCTTACAAGGCAGCTCTTCGAACTATTGACGTTCGTGCGTCTCAGAACACGTAGCTAGCCTAGTTGGAAGGTATCGGGTCTGCCTTGTAAGCCCTAGGTCGCGGGTTCGATTGCCTCCCACGGTGAAGTTCTTTAACAGATAAGGCTCGTTCTTTGAAAGGCTGACTTTCCCCTATCCTGTCCTCTCTCTCTCTTCAATTTTGGGACGTTAATACTTCCGTTGTCAGTTCTCTCTTTCAAACCTTAAAAAAAATGTACGTCGCGTTGTCATTGAACTGTCGACCGAAAAGATATTTTTTTGATATGTTTTCCCTCCAACTGAGAACCGCGCGCCCTGACTTGTCTTCCCGCCCCTCAGTTTGGGAACCCCTATTTTAGAGTTTACAAGTCTTGAGAGCTTTTAAAAATAAATTTTCATCCCCCCCTTCTTTCCCTTGTTTGTTTTCAGCTTTCGGGGTCGAAAATGGAAAGCCCACTACACACGGTCAGAGTTTGGTCCCATGTCAGACGATAATTTGAAAGCCCCCTACACACGGAGAGACGCTTTGGTCCCATGTCAGATAATAATATGAAAGGAGGCTACACACGGTCAGAAGTTTTGGTCTTATGTCAGATGATAATTTGAAAGCAGGCTACACACGTTCAGAATTTTTCAAATCAAGTTTCGTGTCGAAATGGAAGTAGGCTGGCTACAGGATTAGAGTTCTGGTCAACTGTCAAACGATTGGATGTGGTTTTTCCGGCATCGCCATCGGCACCTTTAATCGGCTGCACCTGCTGATATCGGCCCGTATGTTTGTATTGTAAAAAAGAAAAAGAAAGAAGAAGAAAAAAAACTTATTATTATTATTATTATTTTTAACTACCTACCTACTCATTTTTTTCCTACACCCCCTTTCTCTTTCCCTAGGTATAGTCAAAGTTATCTCCGTTATTATTTCAAAAACAATAAATTTTGAAAATATTTATCAAAATAAAACAATGGCATCTAAGTATTAACATACCTACAGATTTACCTATTTTTTTTCTTTCTTTACACTTTACATCCAGAAAGGTAAAAGGTAAGTTTGTATACAATTCATGAATTCAAAGCGAAGAAAGAAATGAAGAAGAAGAAGAAGGAGAAGAAGAAGAAGAAAAAAAATCGCTTGTCATCATTAAGTTAACATTGCTTCAAAAAAAATTCCCGGAGAGATGGATCTTTGAAGAAAAAATAAAAAGGAGAAAAATGATAGAAAAAGGAATAAAAAAAAGAGGGAAAAAACGAGAAAAAAAAAAAAAAAAATCTGGTGTTAACATCACACGACTTTCCTTATCCTATTAAATGATGCTTATTTGAGTATTCTTTTAAATTAACTTTTACAATATCTCTATACCGCTTAGTCGATATAGCTGAAAACCTCCAAAAAGCGGTCAAAATACCGCCAACCGCAGCACCTATCGCAACCAAAGTTTTGTGGGTCCTTATTATCACATTTTTGAACTACATACCAAATTTCAAGTCTCTAGCTCATACAGTTCCCGAGATATTGAATTACACCAAAAACCGCCAAAAAGCGGCCGAAATTCCGCCAAGCGTTGCACCGATCTTATCCAATTCGTGTCGCATCTTTGTCACATTTGACAACTGCATGTCAAATTTCAAGTCTCTAGCTCTTACCGTTCTCAAAATATTTTGTTTACAGACAGAAAGACAGACAGACAGACACACACACACACACACACGGACCAATGGCTGAAACTTTGGAATTAGGCTCTAGGGACCTCAAAACGTGTTTTGGCACTAAAAACTGACCCGATTACATTACTTTCCTTTCTATAGGATAAGGAAAGTAAAAATGAATAAAACTCCCATTTTTTACTACAATTTTTAATAAAACTTGTGCAGATTTTTCTCTCTTAATACCTGTCTAGGAGATGTCTTTACCGTAAAAAATAGTATAAAAAAATAATATTACATTAAAAAAAAGTAGATAGATATTAATTTTCCTTGATGTTCTTTTTTTTCCCTTTGAGAAAGTAAATAGAATTTGTCCTATCGTTAATAGTTACACAAAGAGAGAGAGAGAGAGAGAGAGAGAGAGAGAGAGAGAGAGAGAGAGAGAGAGAGAGAGAGAGAGAGAGAGAGAGAGAAATGTTAACGTAAAAAGGTAAAATAAAAGTAAAAAAATCTTTTGTACCCGTGTCTATATCATTTTATTAAAATGCAGGTAAATGTTTCCCTTTACATTTTGCCTCAGGCATGAATCAACCTTTTGGTCTGAAAGAATATGAGTTAGCTAATAGTTGTTTGGAGAGGTTTAACGTCTCTCCATAACTGTAACTGCTAATGGTGTATTTCACCAACGACTTAATGAGAGATTTAACTAATTCGAGAATTTTCAATGATAGAAAAAGGAGTTGTTAATGATTCAAACAGGAGTTTTTAAAAACTCCTCCTTTTTGGATCACTAAAACTAAGAGTGGCTAAGGTTCTTACTGACAGCTGACGTGGTTTTTGCTCTCGATTCGGTGACAAGCTACCCGCCTCCTCACATTAACCTCACCCAGCCTGAATAGGGTCGGGAAAAGCCATCAGCATACCATTGCCCCGATGGGCACCCATGCGGATGCTTACCACGAGTAACGTTGCTTAATTTCTGTGATCCATTATGAAGAGGGGTATTCAACGTGCTGTCGGCACTGGCTTAGGAATACGATGTGGTATTTTTTTTTTTTTTTTTTTTCATACTCCATCCTTTTTCATGTCTTCTTCAAACTTATGTCATCAAGAAATCCTCTCATAAACCCCTCTCTCTCTCTCTCTCGTAAGATATCCCATTAGAAAAATATATTATATAAAAATATATGGCACTCCATGATTAGAAAACACCTCTCTTCAGTCTCCTTCTTGGAAAGTGGATATTTTTGGACAAAAATTGAGAGGGAATTGGAAAATCTGGTAGGTGGTAAGCATGAAGAAGGCATTGCAATTGCAATCAGTTTTTATTTTTTACTAGCTGAATTCCGTCGCTTCGCTCCGGAATCCCGCTAGTTCATCCCGAGGCATGGCCAAACTTGTGGAAAAGGCATGGCCGGGAGAATACAAACCAACCCAAACCTTTCCAAAAGACCCGGTTTTTGAAATTTGGCCGGATCATCACCAATGACATTATATTAATACAAATAAAAATGAGGACTAAAACCCATATTAAGCCGGAAGGCAGGTGATGGGATAAAATTTTTTATAATTATAAATTTCATCTTGTATTAAAAAAAAAAAAAATTATAAGTATACCTAGATGCAAAATAACAAATCAATTTTAAATAACTATACGATACATGTTTTATTAAAAATAACAATAATATGAGGTACCATCAAGAGTGCCGGGAAGTACTTGATCGTCAAAGGAATTCACAGTGACTTTTTACGCGTCGCTATGTCTAGCATATTTATAATGTTTATCGTTATCACACGACTAGGTCAATAGGTGACTACGACACCTATTTGCCTAATTTATCAGTTATCAAGTCATCATTATCACCGACCCATCTAAAGTTTCAAGTGAAAAATCAAAAAAATAGGGGTGTCCCGCTTTCATTGCCCGACAGTGTATAATAAATCTACCTGTAATTAACCTCAGTGATCAACTGAACTCGTTTACCGTAATCGGAGATATTTCGTTCATTTTTCATTAGCTGGCCAAAAAAATAGGGGTGTCCCGCTTTCATTGCCCGACAGTGTATAATAATAAATCTACCTGTAATTAACCTCAGTGATCAACTGAACTCGTTTACCGTAATCGGAGATATTTCGTTCATTTTTCATTAGCTGGACGACACGACATGAGTGCTAATGCAGTTCTGGTGTAAAAATAATACAAAACATCTTGTGGTTGACATGAGAAAAGCTATTTATGTACATAAAGAAACTTCAACAGTATGTTAATCTAACAAAATTTAACACCATGAGTATTGAATAACCTAGCTACCTAAATACTAACTTATATCACACTTGTTAAACATAATCGTATAAATGTAATGCTACAATTAATGTCCGAACTATATAACTTATGAGATCATTGTGTCCAAAGGTACTCTATACACAAAAAATGCAAGGACCACTCCGATTTGTCGAAATGAAGTTTCAAGATTGGCTAAAAAATCTTCTTCTAAATACAGATCAAAAACGGTCAGTGATTATAAGAAGTGGTCCCTACATTTTTTGGTGTAACGTAGGCAATAATAAATCAATGACTTGAGATGATGCTTATCCTTGTTGCATTAGTTCTGATGAATATTGTCCACACTGTGGTTCCTTGCCTGGAGATATCACAGCCACATCAGTCATAGGTATTGAATGAACAGGTCTGGATGGAGGATGAGGCAGTTTGTACTTTAACTTCTCCCAAAATCTACTGTCCTTATAATCAATGAAAGCGTAAGTGTTCATAGACATGTAAGTCCTCATCTCAGGACTTAACTTTTCCTGTGATGGCAAGTCTCCATACACCAGGATGATAACACGGGCACAGTTCTCCTTGACGGATAGCTCGTAAGCTGTTTTAAACTCAACCATGCACCATTGACTTTTGATAAAGTTCTCAGATAGCACGATAATGGTTCGACGAGATGCTAGTACACTCTTTCGAATTTCATCCGCTATCCACTCCCCTGCGACAAAGTCACGCATGTGATGACACACCTTGAACTTATTGCTCTCTAATTTAGGAATGAATTTATCCCTGACAAACGCATGATCCTGTTCTAGAACGTCTGCAATTTTCTCAGATCAGAAAAAACTCCAGATGGCAAGATGCTAATGTTGTTGCCAGAGATATCCAGTGATCTAAGATTTGGTACATTGTTGAATATGGCACGTGTGAGATTGATAAGTTGGTTATGATCAAGATTGAGAATCCTCAGGGATGTCAAGTTTTTGAAGATTTCAGGATCCATGTAAGCTACGTCATTACTTCCTAAATCTAACACTTGAAGTTTTGGTACATATTGGAATACACCAGAGTATAATTCAGTTATTGAGTTTCCTCTCAGGTTTAAGCTTTCCAGTTGTGGCGTTCCTTTAAATATATCTTTATGTAGTCCTGTTATCTCTTTATTGTGAGATAGTAAAATATGTTTCACGAAATGAAGTCCGTCAAAGTACGGAGGACTCAATACACCAACGTTACTAGGGGAATTTGAAAACGCCAAAGTATTGATTGTGGTTATATTTAATTTAGAGAACAAGGATATGAAATTCTCATCAGGCAAGGGACAGAATGTGAAAGTAACTGCATTGAACGGACCGAGATTTTGTTCGGGAAGCCGATCGTATATGGAACCATTTGAAGAAGATGAGTTCTCTACACCTACAAAATGACTACAGTCGATTTCCAGTGAGTTGGACCTTTTGGTTAGTCTCAGTATCAGCGGTAACGAACTTTCCATTTCAAGATAGGCAAGGGACAGAATGTAAAAGTAACTGCATTGAACGGACCGAGATTTTGTTCGGGAAGCCGATCGTATATGGAACCATTTGGAGCAGTTGAGTTCTCTGTACCTACAAAATGACTACAGTCGATTTCCAGTGAGTTGGACCTTTTGGTTAGTCTCAGTATCAGCGGTAACGAACTTTCCATTTCAAGAGAACTCAAATTTGGTTGAAAATATTGCCATGTGATGTCAATGGCTGTCTTCTCACATGTCACATATTCTGTATTCTCACACGTTGGTAGAGATTCAGCTTTCAAATATGAGAAAACCAGCAGGAAAGGAATGATGGACCTCATGTCTAGGTTGTGGTAATACGGATCTGAAACAAACGAAGATAAACCATTGTGGTAAGTGTGGTAGAAAAGTTCATAAAGTTTGTATGTGTAGGTTTTAAACAGAACATAGCCTGATTCCTTGTGTTTTAAAATTGATTCTGAAAGCTATATTCGGGTGGTGTGCTTTATGAATTTATGATTCATTATTTCATATAAAAAAAAAACTGGTGTGAACATCACACGACTTTCCTTATCCTATTAAATGATGCTTATTTGAGTATTCTTTTAAATTAACTTTTACAATATCTCTATACCGCTTAGTCGATATAGCTGAAAACCTCCAAAAAGCGGTCAAAATACCGCCAACCGCAGCACCTATCGCAACCAAAGTTTTGTGGGTCCTTATTATCACATTTTTGAACTACATACCAAATTTCAAGTCTCTAGCTCATACAGTTCCCGAGATATTGAATTACACCAAAAACCGCCAAAAAGCGGCCGAAATTCCGCCAAGCGTTGCACCGATCTTATCCAATTCGTGTCGCATCTTTGTCACATTTGACAACTGCATGTCAAATTTCAAGTCTCTAGCTCTTACCGTTCTCAAAATATTTTGTTTACAGACAGAAAGACAGACAGACAGACACACACACACACACACACGGACCAATGGCTGAAACTTTGGAATTAGGCTCTAGGGACCTCAAAACGTGTTTTGGCACTAAAAACTGACCCGATTACATTACTTTCCTTTCTATAGGATAAGGAAAGTAAAAATGAATAAAACTCCCATTTTTTACTACAATTTTTAATAAAACTTGTGCAGATTTTTCTCTCTTAATACCTGTCTAGGAGATGTCTTTACCGTAAAAAATAGTATAAAAAAATAATATTACATTAAAAAAAAGTAGATAGATATTAATTTTCCTTGATGTTCTTTTTTTTCCCTTTGAGAAAGTAAATAGAATTTGTCCTATCGTTAATAGTTACACAAAGAGAGAGAGAGAGAGAGAGAGAGAGAGAGAGAGAGAGAGAGAGAGAGAGAGAGAGAGAGAGAGAGAGAGAGATTTCATTAATGTAATCTACTTAATTTTTGGAAAATTCCTACTAGTATATCAATATTTTTTCTCCTCAGAATTTCCAATTTTGCAAGCTGGGAAAAATATTCTGTGCATGCTCAGGCCATACGAGTACATATCTTGCTAATATGATTATGTTTATGCACGCTAATATGATTATGCATGAATCTCTTAAGCACAAAGCCGAATATGAGTCTCAGTTGTAACTTACCTCGTAATATTTTCCAATTGGTTGTTCTTTAAATTGAGGGTATAGAGTTCCTTCAAGGATTCGAATAAGTTTTCTGGTAAATATTTCAGCTTGTTTCTTTGGAGTTCTAGTTTGACCAGCTTTTTACAATCCCGGAATAAAGTTGATGGAAGTGACGTCAACTTTTTGTGTCCTGTTAACACAATGTTTGTTATATTGGTAGAATTCCAAAATAAATCGCTAGGTAACTCTGCAATACTACTCTCACCCAGTATAACAGTATTCAGCAACGGAAGATTTGCAAACAAACCCGACGGTAGCTCCTTGAGTGAATCTTTGTGATATGATATTTTTATCACTTGAAGATATTTCATTTCCGCGAACAAGTCTTTGGGGAACATTTGAAATCTATTGCTGTTTGCATGGAACGTCTGCAATTTTCTCAGATCAGAAAAAACTCCAGATGGCAAGATGCTAATGTTGTTGCCAGAGATATCCAGGGATCTAAGATTTGGTACGTTGTTGAATATGGCACGTGTGAGATTGATAAGTTGGTTATGATCAAGATTGAGAATCCTCAGGGATGTCAGAATGTTTCAATAAAATGATAAGAAAGCCCTACTCTCAAATCTGTGAGGGATGTGTACATCTCCCTTTTAAATAATTAAAATAATAACCTATCCGATGGTTTTGGAATTTGAAGGGGCCAACCCCAATTTATTAGCTCTCAACAAAAGCCTGTAAATGGCTATCTCTTCAATTACCAAGCAATTAAATTTTAATCTTCCATCAATAAAAAATATAAATAAATTTGAAATTCCGTGATAGAATTCGCCTTTGATGTTGCTACAATTCCGAACTCATTCAATTTATTAAACTAGAAAAGTCCAACTAGCGCAAACTATGATTTTCGAACGAGTATTCATTTAAAGACAGTAGGTATCTAATATATCTCTGTTCCAGTGGCGTAGCGTGTATGTATGGCGTGTATGGCGGCCATACAACTCAAAAGTTCACTCTAGTGCTCATAAATGTTAATGGCATGTACTGTGATGGGACTTGGTAGACCTGTGCATGAGCCCTACAACGCCCTACACTTGAATTTAGACCACACTACGGCACAGTCTTCATGCTTCTTTGCCTAACGAAGTTCCTCTCTATTTATATTTTTGTTCTGAGAAATAGGGCCTGATGTTCCCTAGAACTAGTGAAGAACTGAAGGTCAGTTGAACAAGACTAACGCAACATTGATGATGTTTTTGATGTAACTACCAACATATTATGATCTCTGGCTCGAGCTCGGGAGATAAAGGTTAAAAAAAATAATAATCCTAGAATACATTATGTTTGATAAAAATATATCCACACTTTATATTCGTAGGAAACAGGACGGAAAATCAGCAGTACCTATTGGTTTACATTTTACAAATATGTATGTACCTAAAGGTCCTAAAGCCTTGTCTACACATATACGACGACCGTCGATCGACGAGGTGAATCTATGTTGTCGATACAATGTGGACGGGTCGACTGGCAAAAGATGCCTTCTTGTATTTTGTTCATACAGCTCAAGTACTTTGGTACATAAAGGATTGGAAGTGAGTTTCAACTTGACGATTTCGCAATACGCATTTTGTCTGTTTTCTACGCGATAACGCTCGCACGGTTTGTCAGCTTTTGATAAAAAATCAAACATGTTCAACATGCAATAGATGAGGCAAGCAAAAGTCGTTGATTAGATTCCCGGCCCTAATAGACCTTCCGTAGAGACCCCTTTTTCTATCCTTATTCTCTATCATATAATTATTTTGAATTTTATATTATCTTATATGAATTTATATATAGAAATTGACCATTGTAAGTACAATGTACTTCAATCTATTTTATGTGCAAATAAAACATATTCTATTCTATGGGGTCTGCAGTTTATTGAACTAAGCAGTTTATTGAACTAAACTAAACTATGGGTAAATACCTAGATAGTTTTATGATAAGTCTCCTCGTTTGTTTTAGTTGGGTGTAACGTAATGTTTATCAACGTGTGCGGATTTGTCTCACTTTCTCTTGATCTGTGCAGCACTGCTCTGTTCCTAAAACTAAAAGCGACATTATAACTTCGCACTTCGCAAAATTTATCGGTACATATCTTTAAATTTACAGTTAAAGTGACTATTGTGATAGACATGTATTGTTTTTAAAGGTTTGCAAAGTGCAAAATTTGTAGGGTGAAGTTCTTTTTTGAACAGGAGCGGGAGCCTAGTATATCCCAGCTGTGTCAAACCTAACCTAACCTAACCTTAGGGACATTACAATGTACAGACAGGATTTGTCTCTCGGAAATATCTTCCTTATGCCAGCCTAGTTAGCTCAGTTGGTAGTGCGTCTGCCTTGTAAGCGCTAGGCCGTGGGTTCGATTCCCGCCCGGGGCGGATTTTATCCTGATGGGATAACATTCGTTCTCGGAACGGCTGGCTTTCTCCTATCCTGTCTTCCTTCTCTCTTCAATTTCGGGACGATAAGACCAAGATACAATCGGGTCAAACCATCACGGCAGAGGCAATTCACATATTGCGCGCTCAAGTACACCCAAGCTGTATTGTGGGACGTACCTGCTCACAGCCATAAAATAGAAGACATACATAAATATAAGATAAAGAAATCTCTCCAAAGAGCTCGGTTTGTCCTTGACCCGACCGTGACATATGAAGAAGGATACCC
>NW_007379501.1:22644-34513 GCF_000475195.1 Diaphorina citri
CCTTGTGTTTTAAAATTGATTCTGAAAGCTATATTCGGGTAGTGTGCTTTATGAATTTATGATTCATTGTTTTATATAAAAAAAAATCTGGTGTGAACATCACACGACTTTCCTTATCCTATTAAATGATGCTTATTTGAGTATTCTTTAAAATTAACTTTTACAATATCTCTAACCGCTTAGTCGATATAGCTGAAAACCGCCAAAAAACGGTCGACAACCGCCAAAAAGCGGTCAAAATACCGCCAACTGCAGCACCCATCTCAACCAAAGTTTTTTGGGTCCTTGTTATCACATTTTTGAACTACATACCAAATTTCAAGTCTCTAGCTCATACAGTTACCGAGATATTATTGAATTACACCGAAAACCGCAAAAAAGCGGTAAAATGCTGCCTTACATCGTTTGGCGAAAGAAAAATTCGGAAAAGTCGTACCATTTTCCAGTCGTACTCCTCATGGCCAATCAGTTGAGTTTTATGATCCCGAAAGTGGTTTTCCCTGTACTACTGAAAAATGGTACGACTTTTCCGAAATTTTCTTTCGCCAAACGATGTAAACCGCCGTTTTGCTTATTGCCTGGAGGTCAGTCAGCTAATTTTCGCACTCCTTATGGCCAATCAGTTGAATTTTGTGTAATCAGTTTTTTAGGTATACCCTAAATCAACATAATGATAAATCTCACTGATAACGTGACACTACAGATAACTGCTAATCACATACAACATACAAATAACTAATTAACTAGGTATTTCTAATCACATACAAGTTAACAAGTAGCTGTCTAATTGTCCTCACGAGGCTGATCATAATTCCAGCACTCATCTGACAAGACTAGGTGGATTGTGATACGCACTTTTCTACGGAGTTAGTTACTAGAGGTAATATTCTTACGAGCTAGTAAGTATATTCCATTGTCCATTGCATATTATTGAGCAGTAGGCAAGTAGGCATATATTCCCTAGCATATTATGGAGCAGGTAAATCGAACAACTCAGCTGTTATGTACAATTGTACTGCCGAACTCTTATGTATAAAGAGAAGAACTTACCTCCAAATGATTGAGGTAGGGATACATTGTGTCTACGTGTGAGATATTATTATAAGATAGATCCAGATCAGTGATCAGTTTGTAACTCTCAGGTGGATTCTCGAGGAAATGGTTTATGGAATTGTTATGCAAGATAAGCTGAATACTGGTAGCCTCGTCTTCATGCTTCTTTGCCTAATGAAGTTCCTCTCTATTTATATTTTTGTTCTGAGAAATAGCGCCTGGTGTTCCCTAGAACTAGTGAAGAACTGAAGGTCAGTTGAAGAAGACTAACGCAACATTGATGATGTTTTTGATGTAACTACATATGATCTCTGGCTCGAGCTCGGGAGATAAAGATTAAAAAAAAATAATAATCCTAGAATACATTATGTTTGATAATAAAAAATATATCCACATTTTATATTCGTAGGAAACAGGACGGAAAATCAGCAGTAGGTACCTATTGGTTTACATTTTACAAATATGTATGTACCTAAAGGACCTATAGCCGTGTCTACACATATACGACGGCCGTGGCTACACGAGGTGAATCTATGTTGTCGAGACAATGTGGACGGGTCGACTGGCAAAAGATGCCTTCTTGTATTTTGTTCATACAGCTTAAGTACTTTGGTACATAAAGGATTGGAAATGAGTTTCAACTTGACGATTTCGCAATACGCATTTTGTCTGTTTTCTACGCGATAACGCTCGCACGGTTTGGCAGCTTTTGATAAAAAATCAAGCATGTTCAACATGCAATAGATGTCGCTGATTAGATTCCCGGCCCTAATGGACCTTCGGACGCTCCATAGAGAATTAGAGGCCCCTTTTATTTTCCTTATTCTCAATGAGGTCTGCACTGCACTCTGCAGTTTATTGAACTAAACTATGGGTAAATACCTAGATAGTTTTATGATAAGTCTCCTCGTTTGTTTTAGTTGGGTGTAACGTAATGTTTATCAACGTGTGCGGATTTGTCTCACTTTCTCTTGATCTGTGCACAGATCTCTGCGCCATGCAATGACCTCTATAAACATACACACTGGACCTAGTTATTGGGTAGCATAGAGATAATATGCAGCAGTGGGAGTATCCGGTTTTAAAGACCCACGGGCAGAAAAAGTTAGTTTTTCAAAATAAGGTTGCATTGCAATATTAATGAACTGCATGTTGCTGTTGATCTGTTGATGATAGAGTTCCTTAACCTATGTACCTACCCTATAAATTAGGTTTGAACTTCGGGTTAGTCATTTGATTAAAAGATAGGTACGTATTGCACAAAAGTATACAAAATTTCGAAACAACTCTTAGGAAGTAAGCTTCTTATCTCGGACTAGGGATCATACGAGTAGCTGATCGCGTTGCTACATCAAGATCAGTCGAATGTCAGCCATTCACCCTCAGACCGATGTGTGTGGCGGAAAAACCTTCTGACCTAGGTCCGTCAGACCGTGTGAACGAGAGTGGCAGGTACAAGATTACCCATCCAAAAAGTACCTACCACGTGACGACGCCAACGTAAGGCAATCTTGAAATTAGCCAAACTATTTCTATCAGACAAGGAATCGAACAATTCTGAGTAAAAATTATCAGCCCAAGGTCCTGGGGAAAATCAAAGTGTAAACACCATCATCCAGGTGTACACGATATTATAAGCTAGTTAATACCTATAATCCATCCCCCCTCTACGAATGAATAAAATAAATAACTCAACAGTAATTACTGCAACTAATATTGCTACACTGCTACTAACTAACTAATGCTACTAATTAACAATTTAATTACTGATTCAATATTCTATCAAGAAAAGATGATTCAAGGGTAAATGTTCAGGTATGTTCAGGTGTGTTCAGGTGATTGTTGTTCAATGATTCAAAGATGATCCATTGTCCATTGTTGAATGATTTTCAGAACTTCAGGACAGAGTTGAGTATAATACCCCGTATTTCCTTCAGCCCTAGGTACAAAGTTAACACAAGTTTGATTTTTTTTCTAACCTCCGGTGTTACAGGCTTTATGTTAACGTCCCGTTAATCAAAACTTGGATGTTTTTCAAGTACATATGTATTGTGGTTGTGGAAAAGGCAACATTCCTTTCAACATTGTGGAGGAAAGAATGTGTACCAGGTATGCATTTTATGTCAATTAGGAAAACCTCAGCCTGATTGTTCTTACAGAATTGTGTCTTGTACCTATTCTTATTCTTGTTTAATTTCGTCAAAAGCCTCAGAGGTTGAGGAACTAAATTTTTCGATGCAAAATGAGGTGAACCCTAATGAGTAGGAAGATAGATAATTAATTACCTATGTATAATGTAAAATGATGTCTATAAAGATGATTAGGTACATCAAACAAATCGCCTTACTATGCGACATGATTCAAAGGATGGACTATTAAATGGACCTTCCAACTTCCAACCTTCTCCTACAACTTCCAAGTAAGTAAATTTCCCCAAAGAAATCTCCTCTGCAATTAATACCTAGGTATTGATAAGAAGATAGTAGCTTATACCAACCTTGCTGTTATGTTGTAGATTGTCCCTGAGGTTGGCAATTCTGCTAATATCTACACACATAGTAACTCAAATTCCTCACGATGTAATTTGTAATCCATGATGGCCTGTGTATGTTATTCCTTTGTCTTCTTCTTGGTTCAACATACAATTTTAAACTCAAAATTTATGACTAGACAAATTTGCTTGAAGAACTATTACTGAATCGTAACACAAGCCTAAAAAAATATCACTTATCACTTGTGAATTTGTTATCAGAACTTATTATGTGAATCACTGATTGTCCTACAAAAACAAGGTTTTATTATTATTTGTATCTACTTTAGTTTAGAAAAATCAACAAATTGAATTATATTAATTATTTTAATTAATGACTTAACATTCGAATGAAAACTGATCTATTGATCCTGTTGAATTGGTATTTTGGTACAAATAATAAAAGAATATTTAATGTATTATTATGTTTTTGTTTAGTTCCATAAAATACTATATTTAGAATAAATAGGAAACTTAGATTATTTTAATTATTGCACGAGTTAAAAAATGGTTTGTTTACTATAATAATGAACTACAAATATTTATTTAATTAATTGAAGTGGCACAATTTGACAACTAGGTTAAATATTTAATTATTATTAGATAAATAAAATCAAGGAATATACAAAACTATCACATGCCTAGCACAGAAAGAACTGATCTGGTGGATCAAGCGATCAAGTACATTAAACATTATGCTATGGTTGGTACTCTGTGCATACAATGAGGTCGTGCGTCGAACAACCAATGAGAACGTTGGGATTCTCAAGGTCAGAGCACTGCTTGGCTTGAGATGGGTATTAATAGATTTTATGATTGAGTAGGGATAAGTAAAAATAATAATTATTCTATAACAGGGGTTTCCAACTAGCGGCCCGCCAGACCATTTTCGTGCCCCGCGAAGTTCTTTGAGATTTGTACAAAACTTACCTAAATGTAAAAAAAAGCAAAAATCCTCGATACTTTCTGAAAAATTTCGCCTGCGGCGCTCAAAATTCGATTGTACTACATTTCTGAAAAGTTTTGGGGGGGGGGTGCTCCCCTATGTACATATTATGTGGCCCGCGAAGTACCTCCCCATGTAGCACATGTGGCCCGCATACACATGGAAGTTGGAAACCCCTGTTCTATAACTTATTGGGATTCATTTACCTACGTTTTGGTGTTCTGGATATTCTTGAGAAGGCTAGACATTAAAAAAATGAATCTATAGAAATTGTCCTTTCAATAATGGGTAGGTACTTACTACTCAAATAACTCCCATGAAGAAGAAGAAATCCCTCTTGGTGAATTGCTTTTAGCTGGTATCACTTTAGGTATATGATAAAGTTTTACTTTGCAAGCCTAGTTAGCTTGGTTGGTAGACCGTCTACCTTGTAAGCGCTAGGCCGTGGGGTCGATTCCCACCCGGGGAGGATTTTATCCTGAAGGGATAAGATTCGTTCTCGGAACGGCTGGCTTTCTCCTATCCTGTCTTGCTTCTCTCTTCAATTGGGGGCGATAAGACCATAGGAGTTACAGTTCCCTCTATCAAAACTTTTTTTTTTTTAATCTTTATTGTTTGACACCTTTTTTTCGGTATAGGTACCTATATTCTGTATAGTTTTTGCTAACCAACTACGTGTCAAATCATGAGATTTGACACAAAATGTCTATTCCCGGGGGGGGTTTGTCCTGGCGTGTCATTTGTTCTAGCCAATGTTTTTATTCACCTGAACAACAACATCAACAACGTAGTCATGTGATTGGATAACATACACACCTATACACCAGGTAGGTATGTAGAGAGAGAGCTGTTTGGGTTTACTATATAACGTCGCCTTAGAGGGGGGAAGTCCAAATCAAACAAGAAGATTAGGAAAGGTCATTAGATGTCATATACCTAACGATCTAAGTACCTAATTGAATTAGTACTCTCTGTTTGTTCCGAAATGGAAACTTCCCCAACATTCCTGATTCTGACATTGAGAATTCGGACGGTAGATAAACATTACCTGTTTCTATTTCTATCTATAGGTATATAGCACGTGGAAAACAATACATTCCATTCAAAGGTTTGGTCGAACCATGGCAGATGATTTTCTCCGAGTCAATCAACTGAAACAAATGAAAAATTGAAAATACAAGTATGAGCATTGAATACTGATAATCCTGTTTGGATAAAGTAATAGCTGATGCTTCCTGGTAGTTAAAACACAATTTTATTTCCTTAAATTTAATACTCTTACATTATGTATCTAAGTTCATTTTTAATGTTCCTAAGGAAAATATAACAGGTAGAACACTTACTATTTTATGTTTGTTTAGCACGAAGGAAAACAAGGGATGGTTAAAACACAATTTTATTTCCTTAAATTTAATACTCTTACATTATGTACCCAAGTTCATTTTTAATGTTCCTAAGGAAAATATAACAGGTAGAACACTTACTATTTTATGTTTGTTTAGCACGAAGGAAAACAAGGGATCAATGCTGCAGTTACAAATCCACGGGTTTCCATACAATGCCAATGAACTTGTTTGCAGGTTTGAAGTATGGTTGAAGAAATCTTGCTCCAGTGACTGCAAGAAATTGTTTGACAAATCCAGTTTCTGAAACAAAATGGAAACAATAAAACAAACTATTTAGATACCAGATCGTTTTAACACAATTAGTAGGTATGTGGTCGTTATGTGCTAAGAAAAAATTTAAAGGGCTTCGAGAAATACTCCACACAGTTCCAGTATTGTGTTGAGGCAAAGTTTAATCATACGGAATATAAGTACCTACCATCTACCATCTAACTGCCGAACTCTTATGTATAAAGAGAAGAACTTACCTCCAAATGATTGAGGTAGGGATACATTGTGTCTACGTGTGAGATATTATTATAAGATAGATCCAGATCAGTGATCAGTTTGTAACTCTCAGGTGGACTCTCGAGGAAATGGTTTATGGAATTGTTATGCAAGATAAGCTGAATACTGGTAGCCTTCTTGTCTTCATAGGTGACTGGGAGATAGTCAGGCATGTGCGTGAGGGATGCTGATGAACAGTTGACACTCATGATGGAATAGTAAGGTGAGAAGTTACAGTAACACCTTGCAGGACATGGTTTAGTGTCACATGTTAAATTTTCAGGTCGAACGCTATTAATGCCAACACCTGCATTTCCAAAACATTCGAGATTGTCTGTTACTAGTTCTAACATTTGATACACTGTTTTAGTCATTTTCTTACTGACGAACCGGATGAGATCGTAGTTTGAACAGTTGCAGGCAATGGGATTGTCATTGAGAATAACTATATTTGCTGATCTTGCTACCATGGTTGAATCTTCATTTGGATCCTGTGCTGCAGCTTTTATTTCCAAAGTACGCAAGTCCACAATGGCTATCTGGTTGAATGATAGATCTAGAGTGAGCTTATTGGACACTATTGAATCCAGTTGGTCAGGCTGAAAAAAGTCAAAAAGAATTCCATCATAATCAGTTAAACTGGAATGTTTCAATAAAATGATAAGAAAGCCCTACTCTCAAATCTGTGAGGGATGTGTACATCTCCCTTTTAATTAATTAAAATAGTAACCTATCCGATGGTTTTGGAATTTGAAGGGTCCAACCCCAATTTATTAGCTCTGAACAAAAGCCTCTAAATGGCTATCTCTTCAATTACCAAGCAATTAAATTTTAATCTTCCATCAATAAAAAATATATATTTTCAATCTCTATTCTCTATTTGAAATTCCGTGATAGAATTCGCCTTTGATGTTGCTACAATTCCGAACTCATTCAATTTATTAAACTAGAAAAGTCCAACTAGCGCAAACTATGATTTTCGAACGAGTATTCATTTAAAGACAGTAGGTATCTAATATATCTCTGTTCCAGTGGCGTAGCGTGTATGTATGGCGTGTATGGCGGCCATACAACTCAAAAGTTCACTCTAGTGCTCATAAATGTTAATGGCATGTACTGTGATGGGACTTGGTAGACCTGTGCATGAGCCCTACAACGCCCTACACTTGAATTTAGACCACACTACGGCACTGCTCTGTTCCTAAAACTAAAAGCGACATTATAACTTCGCACTTCGCAAAATTTATCGGTACATATCTTTAAATTTACAGTTAAAGTGACTATTGTGATAGACATGTAATGTTTTTAAAGGTTTGCAAAGTGCAAAATAAGTTCTTTTTTGAACGGGAGCGGGAGCCTAGTATATCCCGGCTGTGTCAAACCTAACCTTAGGGACATTACAATGTACAGACAGGATTTGTCTCTCGGAAATATCTTCCTTATACCAGCCTAGTTAGCTCAGTTGGTAGTGCGTCTGCCTTGTAAGCGCTAGGCCGTGGGTTCGATTCCCGCCCGGGGCGGATTTTATCCTGATGGGATAACGGCGCTGCTTTCTCCTATCCTGTCTTCCTTCTCTCTTTCATTTCGGGACGATAAGACCATAGAAGTTACAGTTCCCTCTGTCAAACCTCTAAAAAAAAAAAAAAAAAAAAAAATCTTCCATGTACATTTTGATAACAAGCTAACTTACGATAAACGAGAAATTGTTATGCCTCAAGTCCAATTCCTTCAGTGAAGTCATCGATGAAATCCAATCATCAAATAGTGAACTTATCCGATTATAAGATAGGTTTATTGTTTCGAGATTCACACATTGTTTCAAAGGGGAATATCCATATTGATACTCATCGAATGTCAGAAGATTGTGTGACAAATCTACAGTGTTTAGGCTTGAAAGACCATCAAATGCAATCAGATTGATCTGTTCAAGTTGATTCCAGCTCAAATCTAAACTATTAAGACCACTGAGACCCACCAAGCTGAAACAAAAGAAAAATTAGATATCAACTTGCTTACATTATGTTGTGTCTCTGAGGGTGAAGTTGGCACATGAATTTGTTTGTTCTGGACGAAATTCCAGACCCAAAACGTCCTGAAAAGAACTATTAGAAATTACATACTTAGAAAATCTACATTTTGGAAATTCCCTTTTCATTCCTATAGTAATGATTTCTATTAGAATACTCTTACATCAATATTTTTGCAGATCTGTTTCTTATCATTGAATAACTTGTTATATGTAGGTATATGAAATGACGTCATTTTATAAACTAAAACGGCGTATTTTTTATTTTAATGAAGTTAATTATATTATTTCTCGCATGAAATAAATATAGATAACACCTATACATATTTTTAATGCTGATCTAACCACAGTGGCTAAACGTCCTTATTGATTTCATTAACGTAATCTACTTAATTTTTGGAAAATTCCTACGAGTATATCAATATTTTTTCTCCTCAGAATTTCCAATTTTGCAAGCTGGGGAAAATATTCTGTGCATGCTCAGGCCATACGAGTACATATCTTGCTAATATGATCATGTTTATGCACGCTAATATGATTATGCATGAATCTCTTAAGCACAAATTCGAATATGAGTCTCAGTTGTAACTTACCTCGTAATATTTTCCAATTGGTTGTTCTTTAAATTGAGGGTATAGAGTTCCTTCAAGGATTCGAATAAGTTTTCTGGTAAATATTTCAGCTTGTTTCTTTGGAGTTCTAGTTTGACCAGCTTTTTACAATCCCGGAATAAAGTTGATGGAAGTGACGTCAACTTTTTGTGTCCTGTTAACACAATGTTTGTTATATTGGTAGAATTCCAAAATAAATCGCTAGGTAACTCTGCAATACTACTCTCACCCAGTATAACAGTATTCAGCAACGGAAGATTTGCAAACAAACCCGACGGTAGCTCCTTGAGTGAATCTTTGTGATATGATATTTTTATCACTTGAAGATATTTCATTTCCGCGAACAAGTCTTTGGGGAACATTTGAAATCTATTGCTGTTTGCATAGAACGTCTGCAATTTTCTCAGATCAGAAAAAACTCCAGATGGCAAGATGCTAATGTTGTTGCCAGAGATATCCAGTGATCTAAGATTTGGTACATTGTTGAATATGGCACGTGTGAGATTGATAAGTTGGTTATGATCAAGATTGAGAATCCTCAGGGATGTCAAGTTTTTGAAGATTTCAGGATCCATGTAAGCTACGTCATTACTTCCTAAATCTAACACTTGAAGTTTTGGTACATATTGGAATACACCAGAGTATAATTCAGTTATTGAGTTTCCTCTCAGGTTTAAGCTTTCCAGTTGTGGCGTTCCTTTAAATATATCTTTATGTAGTCCTGTTATCTCTTTATTGTGAGATAGTAAAATATGTTTCACGAAATGAAGTCCGTCAAAGTACGGAGGACTCAATACACCAACGTTACTAGGGGAATTTGAAAACGCCAAAGTATTGATTGTGGTTATATTTAATTTAGAGAACAAGGATATGAAATTCTCATCAGGCAAGGGACAGAATGTGAAAGTAACTGCATTGAACGGACCGAGATTTTGTTCGGGAAGCCGATCGTATATGGAACCATTTGAAGAAGATGAGTTCTCTACACCTACAAAATGACTACAGTCGATTTCCAGTGAGTTGGACCTTTTGGTTAGTCTCAGTATCAGCGGTAACGAACTTTCCATTTCAAGAGAACTCAAATTTGGTTGAAAATATTGCCATGTGATGTCAATGGCTGTCTTCTCACATGTCACATATTCTGTATTCTCACAAGTTGGTAGAGATTCAGCTTTCAAATATGAGAAAACCAGCAGGAGAGGAATGAAAGACCTCATGTCTAGGTCGTAGTAATATGGATCTGAAACAAAGGAAGATCAAACCATTGTGGTAAGTGTGGTAGAAAAGTTCATAAAGTTTGTATGTGTAGGTTTTAAACAGAACATAGCCTTGTGTTTTAAAATTGATTCTGAAAGCTATATTCGGGTAGTGTGCTTTATGAATTTATGATTCATTGTTTTATATAAAAAAAAATCTGGTGTGAACATCACACGACTTTCCTTATCCTATTAAATGATGCTTATTTGAGTATTCTTTAAAATTAACTTTTACAATATCTCTAACCGCTTAGTCGATATAGCTGAAAACCGCCAAAAAACGGTCGACAACCGCCAAAAAGCGGTCAAAATACCGCCAACTGCAGCACCCATCTCAACCAAAGTTTTTTGGGTCCTTGTTATCACATTTTTGAACTACATACCAAATTTCAAGTCTCTAGCTCATACAGTTCCCGAGATATTATTGAATTACACCGAAAACCGCAAAAAAGCGGTAAAATGCTGCCTTACATCGTTTGGCGAAAGAAAAATTCGGAAAAGTCGTACCATTTTCCAGTCGTACTCCTCATGGCCAATCAGTTGAGTTTTATGATCCCGAAAGTGGTTTTCCCTGTACTACTGAAAAATGGTACGACTTTTCCGAAATTTTCTTTCTCTGTAAAAACGCTGTGGGCATGACAGTGTAGTGGAGCACATCGGGGCCGGCAAGCATATAACCATCTGTGCCGAGTATCAGGGAAATCCATTGTATTGTATAAACATTTTATATTTGGTATCCATGCGATGAGACTAAAAGGCGGACAAAGGATGTTATTTTTACCCTATATAAAAAATTAATAGTTTGTATTACAATAAAATCCGTAATAATAAAAAAAAAATTAGAATAGAGGGCTGAGCTCGTGTCTCTAGTATACCATCCAATGTAGTTTTTGTAGTAGTTACAACGCAATCAGAAGAAGTTGACTGGAAGTCAAGAAGTGATAAGGATCCCTTTGTGGTCCGCGAATAAAGGAGTCTTGTTTTTATATTTTATCTCTCCTTGAGTTAATCCGTTTTCTTGTACTCTGCTCGACCTCGTTTTTGTTGTTGTGACGTACCATACATGTTAACCCATGTATTGTCGACTCAACAAGCTAAATGGGACGAGGTATTATACGATCCCTTATATACGGATGAACGGGATGACGAGGTATTATACGTTACCCTGTTACCTTATATGGATGATCGAGCATTTCTTATAATGGAGATTCATTGATTGTGAGGCATCTTTGTCACGCATAGTGTTAGGTGGATCAGAACCAGTCTACTCACGACCTTAAGTACTAGTTGCGGAGGCACTCCTGTTAATCTGTCGATTGAACAATTGAACATACATAATCTTTGGATTAATTAATCAATAAACATACAACATTACACTAATCGTCAATAGGACATCACAGTGCAAAAGTCACTCTTAAATAGGTAATACCAACTAAACCCATATGCGATTTTGACTAATGTGTTTTAAGTTGACTAACCGGTATTCCTCACGCGCTTTTAATCGACTGACTGGAGGTCCGTTTATTTCGTTTTGCCGCCAAATGTAGGCAAACCG
>NW_007379501.1:34936-49797 GCF_000475195.1 Diaphorina citri
AATAGAGAATTAGAGGCCCCTTGTTATTTTCCTTATTCTCATGAGGTCTGCAGCACGTGCACTCTGCAGTGTTATTGAAACTAAACTATGGGTAAATACCTAGATAGTTTTATGATAAGTCTCCTCGTTTGTTTTAGTTGGGTGTAACGTAATGTTTATCAACGTGTGCGGATTTGTCTCACTTTCTCTTGATCTGTGCACAGATCTCTGCGCCATACAATGACCTCTATAAACATACACACTGGACCTAGTTATTGGGTAGCATAGAGATAATATGCAGAAGTGGGAGTATCCGGTTTTAAAGACCCACGGGCAGAAAAAGTTAGTTTTTCAAAATAAGGTTGCATTGCAATATTAATCAACTGCATGTTGCTGTTGATCTGTTGATGATAGAGTTCCTTAACCAGGGTTAATTAGGTTTGAACTTCGGGTTAGTCATTTGATTAAAAGATGGGTACATATTGCACAAAAGTACAAAATTTCGAAACATCTCTTAGGAAGTAAGCTTCTTACCTCGGACTAGGGATCATACGAGTAGCTGATCGCGTTGCTACATCAAGATAAGTCGAATGTCAGCCATTCACCCTCAGACCGATGTGTGTGGCGGAAAAACCTTCAGACCTAGGTCTGTCAGACCGTCTGAACGAGAGTGGCAGGTACAAGATTACCATTCCAAAAAGTACCTACCACGTGACGACGCCGACGTAAGGCAATCTTGAAATTAGCTAAACTATTTCTATCAGACAAGGCATCGAACAATTCTGAGTAAAAATTATCAGCCCAAGGTCCTGGGGAAAATCAAAGTGTAAACACGATCATCCAGGTGTACACCCTATTATAAGCTAATACCTAATTCATCCTCCCTCTACGAATGAATAAAATAAATAACTCAACAGTAATTACTGCAACTAATATTGCTACACTGCTACTAACTAATGCTACTAATTAACAATTTAATTACTGATTCAATATTCAATCAAGAAAAGATGATTCAAGGGTAAATACCAGGTATGTTCAGGTGATTGTTGTTCAATGATTCAAAGATGATCCATTGTCCATTGTTGAATGATTTTCAGAACTTCAGGACAGAGTTGAGTATAATACCCCGTATATCTTTCAGTCCTAGGTACAAAGTTAACACAAGTTTCATTTTTTTTTTTCTAACCTCCGGCGTTACAGGCTATATGTTAACGTCCCGTTAATCAAAACTTGGATGTTTTTCAAGTACATATTGTGATTGTGGAAAAGGCAACATTCCTTTCAACATTGTGGAGGAAAGAATGTGTACCAGGTATACATTTTATGTCAATAGATCAGTTGCGCTTACTTGGGTGGTGTTTCAAAGTCATAGAGCAGGAAAAATGAGGACCAACGGAATTTTCCTTTTTCTTCTACGACTTCTAGATCCCGAGATAAATCGGTTTAAAAAATACCGGCAAATCGTAAACTTTGACGTCACGGCATACGCTCCCGTAGGCGATGACGTCACATCAAATGTCCCGATCTCCCTTGCAGGCAACGCATTAATGTGTTTGTGCGCATACATTTCTGCGCAGTTCTTTCTGCTCCGCCGCTAGCGTGCTTGCATAGTGGCGCTACCTAGCGGACAAAAATAGCAACTGCGTTAAGTCTGACGTCACAAATCTTTGAACTTTTTCATTATAAAAATTGAATTTTCGACCTTTTACAGTTGTTTTTTCGGAGTTTTGACCTCAGATTTGGATTTTTCCCAACTTTTTACATAGGAATCGACCATTTATTTATAATTTTTACCCACTTGCAACTCCTCCATTCTAGATGGCTTTCTGGTTAAAGTCTCAAAAAAAGAATCCAACTCTCACTCTTCTGCTTACCAGACAAATGACGGTTTCGTAGAAGCTAACCCATCCTTTAGGGCTGTTTGCTCCTACACCTAAGCCTCTGGGTGGGCTCTATGTGTATGGATTTAAGTATTAGGCTTGCCAAACGTCCCGAATTGGCCGGGACAGTCCCGAATTTCAGGGGGTGTCCCGGCGTCCCGTTCAGTTTTTCATTTTGGGGCGTTTTGTCCCGAATTTCCGTTTCTGTCCCAGAAAAAATTCGGGACGCGTTTTTTAACTTTAAAATTAGGTACCTACCTCTGAAAACCTCAGCCTGATTGTTCTTATGTATAAAATTGTGTCTTGTAGGTACCTATTCTTAATTCTTGTTTAATTTCGTCAAAAGCCTCAGAGGTTGAGGAACTAAATTTTTCGATGCAAAATGAGGTGAACCCTAATTAGTAGGAAAATATATCATAATTGATATATTAAGAAAAGTTTAATATATCAATATATACCAATATATCATCATTTTAATATATCATAATTGATATATTAAAATGATGTCTATAAAAGATGATTAGGTACATCAAACAAATTGCCTGACTATGGGACATGATTCAAAGGATGGAGCATTAAATAGACCTTCCACTTCCAACCTGTTCCTACAACTCCCAAGTAAGTAAGTACATTCCCCCAAAGAAATCCCTTCTGCAATTTGTACCTACATAGATATTGATAAGAAGATAGTAGCTTATACCAACCTTGCTGTTATGTTTATGTTGTAGATTGTCCGTGAGGTTGGCAATTCTGCTAATATCTACATTATCTACACACATAGTACCTCAAATTCCTCACGATGTAATTTGTAATCCATGATGGCCTGTGTATGTTATTCCTTTGTCTTCTTCTTGGTTCAACATACAATTTTACACTTAAAATTTATGACTAGACAAATTTGCTTGAAGAACTATAACTGAATCGTAACACAAGCCTAAAAAAATATCACTTATCAATTGTGAATTTGTTATCAGAACTTATTATGTGAATCACTGATTGTCCTACAAAAACAAGGTTTTATTATTATTTGTATCTACTTTAGTTTAGAAAAATCAACAAATCGAATTATATTAATTATTTTAATTAATGACTCAACATTTGATTGTAAACTGATCTATTGAACCTGTTGAATTGGTATTTTGGTAAAAATAATAAAAGAATATTTAAAGTAGATATTATGTTTTTGTTTAGTTCCATAAAATAGGTACTATATTTAGAATAAATAGGAAACTTAGATTATTTTAAGTAATTATTGCACAAGTTCAAAAAAGGTTTGTTTACTATAATAATGAACTACAAATATTTATTTAATTAATTGAAGTGGCACAATTTGACAACTAGGTTAAATATTTAATTATTAAATAAATAAAATAAAGGAATATACAAAACTATCACATGCCTAGCACAGAAAGAACTGATCTGGTGGATCAAGTACATTATGCTATGGTTGGTACTCTGTGCATACATTGAGGTCGTGCGTCGAACAACCAATGAGAACGTTGGGATTCTCAAGGTCAGAGCACTGCTTGGCTTGAGATGGGTATTAATAGATTTTATGATTGAGTAGGGATAAGTAAAAATAATAATTATTCTATAACAGGGGTTTCCAACTAGCGGCCCGCCAGACCATTTTCGTGCCCCGCGAAGTTCTTTGAGATTTGTACAAAACTTACCTAAATGTAAAAAAAAGCAAAAATCCTCGATACTTTCTGAAAAATTTCGGCTGCGGCGCTCAAAATTCGATCGTACATTTCTGAAAAGTTTAGGGGGGGGGGGTACTCCCCTATGTGCATATGTGGCCCGCGAAGTACCTCCCCATGTAGCGCATGTGGCCCGCATACACATGGAAGTTGGAAACCCCTGTTCTATAACTTATTGGGATTCATTTACCTACGTTTTGGTGTTCTGGATATTCTTGAGAAGTCTAGACATTAAAAAAATGAATCTATAGAAATTGTCCTTTCAATAATGGGTAAGTACCTACTACTCAAATAACTCCCATGAAGAAGAAGAAATCCCTCTTGGTGAATTGCTTTTAGCTGGAAATCACTTTAGGTATATGATAAAGTTTTACTTTGCAAGCCTAGTTAGCTTGGTTGGTAGACCGTCTGCCTTGTAAGCGCTAGGCCGTGGGGTCGATTCCCACCCGGGGAGGATTTTATCCTGAAGGGATAAGATTCGTTCTCGGAACGGCTGGCTTTCTCCTATCCTGTATTCCTTCTCCCTTAGATTTCGGGACGATAAGACCATAGCAGTTACAGTTCCCTCTATCAAACCTCTTTTATTATTTTTATTATTATACTCGTTTATTTTTTATTTATTATTTTTTTTAAAATCTTTACTGTTTGACACCTTTTTTTTAGTATATTCTGTATAGTTTTTGTTAACCAACTACAGGAAAGACATCATGAGATTTGACACCAACAAGAAAGTCTATTCCCGGGGGGCGTTTGTCCTGGCGTGTCATTTGTTCTAGCCAATGTTTTCATTCACCTGAACAACAACATCAACAACGTAGTCATGTGATTGGATAACATACACACCTATACACCAGGTAGGTATGTAGAGAGAGAGCTGTTTGGGTTTACTATAACGTCGCCTCAGAGGGGGGAAGTCCAAATCAAACGAGAAGATTAGGAGAGGTCATTAGATGTCATATACCTAACGATCTAAGTACCTAATTGAATTAGCACTCTCTGTTTGTTCCGAAATAGAAACTTCCCCAACATTCCTGATTCAGCTGATTCTGACATTGAGAATTCGGACGGTAGATAAACATTACCTGTTTCTATTTCTATCTATAGGTATATAGCACGTGGAAAACAATAGTTCCCAATGGATCTCTAAAGTTAGGCCTGACCCTGACCATCCGGGCAGTCGCGCGCTGCTGGCCTTTTCCTGCCTGACCTGCCTCAATGAGGTTGGTTTTGCCGATTAGGTTAATGGTACCTTGACGTCGAATGGAGGGTAAAACCCCCTTCACTAAAAACCAAAACAGTTGTTTACACATTGACGTTAAACGCCGATTAGGTATTTTTTTTTTTTTAATAATAATAAAAATAAAAAGTCCGATTTAGGTGAAACTTGTGAAAAATGTCCAACACAGATGTCATTTTCCCCGAATTTCATCAAAATCGGTCAAACTGTTTGAGAGTTCTGGTCAACAACACAGACCAACAGACAACCTAAAGAAAAATGGTCTTCGAGTTGGAAATTAGAAACTCGATCGTTCGATTAAAAAAAAGTGATTTTCCTGGTTTTTACTGCAGAAGTCCATTATAAGTAATTACCTATGTGCCATTAAAACTAATTAGGATTCTGTGAAATAGATCTAACAGAGAAAGACCCAGACCATCACACTTGATTACTGGAAACTGGAAGCATATCTTCTGAGTATAGCCTTGACGAATGCCACCGCAAAAACGGTAAAATGCTGCCAACCGTTGCACCGATCTTAACCAAAAGTTTCGTGTCGCATCCTTGTCATATTTGACAGCTGCATACCAAGTTTCAAGTCTCTAGCTCTTACCGTTCTCGAGATATTTTGTTTACAGACAGACACACGGACAGACAGACAGACACACACACGGACCAATGGCTGAAACTTTGGATTTAGACTCTAGGGACCTCAAAACGTGTTTTGGCACTAAAATTTGACCATCGAAAATTTGACCCGATTACATTACTTTCCTTCCTATAGGATAAGGAAAGTAAAAAGACGAGAAACTCCCGGGGATAAGGAAAGTAAAAATTATAATAACTCAAAATTAGTAAAGATATTAAATCAACATAATGATAAATCTCACTGATAAGTGATAACGTGACACTACAGATAACTGCTAACAACATACAAATAACTAATTAACTATTTCTAATCACATACAAGTTAACAAGTAGCTGCCTAATTTTATTGTCCTCAAGAGGCTGATCATAATTCTAGCACTCATCTGACAAGACTTGGTGGATTGTGATACGCACTTTTCTACGGAGTTAGTTACTAGATGTAATATTCTTACGCGCTAGTAAGTATATTCCATTGTCCATTGCACATTATTGAGCAGTAGGCAAGTAGGCATATATTCCCTAGCATATTATGGAGCAGGTAAATCGAACAACTCAGCTGTTATGTACAATTGTAGTAGATCTAACAGAGAAAGACCCAGACCATCACACTTGATTACTGGAAACTGGAAGCATATCTTCTGAGTATAGCCTTGACGAATGCCACTATATAAATAAAATTGTAGATTTGTCTGTACATTGCTTAGAATCGTGAAATTTTTAGTTATTCTTACTCCTTGAATAGTTAATATGTTTATGTTGATAATGATAACATGGAAACTTAGATCTTGACAAGAACATGATGACGCCACATTAGATGATGACATTAGACGAATGCCAACATAAATTCCGCAATGAAATCCTGAGAGGAGAAGAAAACTGGATTGAATAGTTAATATGTTTATGTTGATAATGATAACATGGAAACTTAGATCTTGACAAGAACATGATGACGCCACATTAGATGATGACATTAGGTGGCTGAAAATCCCTAAAATATATTTTTGTAAACACATACCTACCTACAGGTAGGTATGTTGCAGTGAGATAATAATAAGTGGAGTAGAAAATAATTGTATTTATTTGAGAAAAAATTACAAGGGGTTGGCAACATTCACATAAGAGCCGGAGCTGAGGTACATTTTTTCTACCTCATAAGGTACAAAATTTTCTTCCTATGGATCTGATGGGGGTTGGCGAGTACAATTATACATAGTTATAACATTAAATATTTTGAAAAGCAGAAACGTGAATACTTATTAAGTTAACTATAATTCCATTAATAATAATGACTTTTATCTATGTTTTCAATACCTATTACTTTTCTTTCAATATACAATAGTAAGTGTCAATTGCCAAACCACTCGATAAAGGTGGCTCCAAAATTAAGGAACTAATGTTAAAAAAATCTCCCTTCAACTTGTCAAAAAGGCAGGTCAAATATCGTGGATTCCCAGAATAGTAAGTAATACATTACTTTCCTTCCTATAGGATAAGGAAAGTAAAAATAGAAAGTAAAACAATAGGTAAAGGTAGCAAAAGTACCTACTTACGAGAATAGAGTGGACCTCCTTGGTTTAATATCACTAGGTAGCTATTGTTATTTATTACATAACTGGTATTTTGATCCTTCTTCTTCAAAGGGAAAGGTTCAAAGGCCCCCAAAAAATTATGACATAGTTCATTGTCAAGCTGTGTCCACACATTGTCGATGGAAGTTCATTGTCAAGCTGTGTCCACACATTGTCGATGGAAGTTCATTGTCAAGCTGTGTCCACACATTGTCGATGGACGTTCATTGTCAAGCTGTGTCCACACATTGTCGATGGAAGTTCATTGTCAAGCTGTGTCCACACATTGTCGATGGAAGTTCATTGTCAAGCTGTGTCCACACATTGTCGATGGACGAGGTGAATTTATGTTGTCAAGGCAGTGTGGACGGTTTCAGTCGACATCGATCGAGTCCGATTGACGTTCGTCAACTATTTGTGGACTTTATAATAGTCATAACCAGGCGCTCGTCTGATAAACAGAAGGGTGTAGGTCCAATCCCAGTCAAGGTATGAAATTTCATCCTCATTTTTTGACCGTAGTAAGAGAGCTCAAAAGGTTAGGTGAATTTAGGCAATTATTTGATTATAGACAACTCTTTGTGACTTCTTTCAACTGAAGAGAGTATATATTAATAATTTATCACCATTAATAGGTATAAGCGTATAAGTAAATACCTCTAATTGTATCTACGTTCGTCTTCCTAACTGGAAAGTAATTAGAAGGTACAAGGTAATTACGTAAGGAATCTGTTACGTCACAAATAGGTAAGTAATAGATTAATATGCAATAAAAATTTACGAGTTTATTTATTTAGGGTTTCCTCTCTAGTGAATTGGAAGATTATTTTTCTTGGTCCGGTTTTCCCTCTCCTATAGTTATCTGTATGTTGGCAGTGTAAAACCAAACAAGAGCTAAAAGTTTTTTTTTGTTAGGTATAGAAAATTCATCATTGCGTCAATACCTACATTTTAATTGGTTTTGAATATTCAGTCAGGAAATTGAAAATGATCACATCTCTTATTACGTAATCCGTGATGAAAGAAGAACAGGAGAAAAAAAAGAGCCTATAGTTAGCTTGGATTGTAAGAGCGTCTGCCTTGTAAGCGCTAGGTCATGGGTTCGATTCCCGCCCGGGGCGGAGTTTATCCTGAACGGATAATGTTCGTTCGGGAAACGGCTGTCTTTCTCCTATCCTGTCTTCCTTCTTTTTTCGCTTTCAGCACGATAAGACCTCAGCAGTTACAGTTCCCCCTATCAAATCTCTGGAAAAATAAGGAAAGTAAAAAAGAAAAGAAGTTTGAACAAGTTCGTTTACAATTAAAAAGCTATAAAAATGCCTCAACAAGAACTATGGGTATGCTAGATCTACAAGTCAGATACTAAGCTCGCGGGAATGATTTTCATTAAAAACTTAGCATAACGATGTTCAAGTTTGCAGAAAAAAAAGTCATCTAGAAATTTTTTCATCTCTTCTTCTTCAAAACATAAATAATAAAATTTGTTCGTTTTTTTTTTCTGTTAACACAACACTTCTTTGTGTTTTTTTTTTTTCATGATTTTTTTCCATTTTAAAATAAACAATTAAAAAAATCACGCTCCAGGAAGAACGTCATGCGCCGAGATTTTTCCCACACGGCGGCACCGACAGATACAAATCCGTATTTCCAGTCGTTTGGAAGCTGTCTCACCGACACGTGCTTGTATTATCGTACGTACGGATTTCGCGTTTTCCGAGGGAGAAAAAAATGATTCCGAGTTTCGCGAAATAAAAATTTCCCGCATGTGACGAGAACAATGCTCGTGTGTATCCAGTTTGGATTTATGCTGATCTGTGTGTGTTTCCCTGGTGAGTCTCTTGACTTTCTTTTCCAGATGGACAAAATGCACTTCTGTACAGTTTCAAATTAAAACTGACCAACTGGGTTAGAAACTCGTATACCTAGTACCTTATGCGGCCGCCTTTCATTGTTTTACCGTTTATTGCTTAGTAGAGAGTATCATTTGATTCTTTTCATTTTCTTCTTATTTTCCTCCTCCTTTAATTCTTCTTCTCCTCCTCCATCTTCTAGTTCTCCTCTTCCTTCTTCTTCTCCATTGTTTCATTCTCTTTCTAACTCATCTCCATCTCCTTCTACTTTTTCTTCTTCCTCTACTTCTCCTTCTAATGAAAATAAAATAAAGGTAAAGAGGAGGAGGAGGAAGAGGAGGAGGAGGAGGAGAAGGTTAAGGACAGAGAGATAGGGAAAGATAACCGTGTTAAAACTAAGGCGTTTGAGTGTGTACGCACGATTTTATTTTATTTGTTCCCTTGCTTTATTTATTCTTTCATTATCTTCTATAATGGAAGGGAGAGAAAGTGCTGTTTTATAGATAGAACAGAGAAAGGACGTGATGTTTGTTCTAGTTTCGCACCTTACGGCGCTGTAATTAAAACATGCAGGGCCCGTCCCTCCGGGAATTTTTCAGCCCGTAGTGATCAGAGAAAATCAGTACCTATGTACTTGTACCTACCTAATTTGTTTGATATTCAGTTTAATTATTCTTGATTTGATTTTACTTTCATGTAATGATTTAAAATCAAGACTAGAGCCCGTTCTCCCTTTATTCCCAATATAATGTTTCAAGGTGGGTCGCTAACGACCCCGTGGGAATAAATGGGTTAATCCAGAATAGGTACCTTACCTGTCCAGATCCCAGTATTAGATAGGAAAACCTACTTCCTACTTACCAATGAAATCTATAGTCCGTTCCCTTTAGCTTGATAATTTTGGTGATTAAAAAGTGATCAAAAGACAAAGAAAAGTTGCCAAACGTACTACGACATTGTTCAACTTTTGAAACATGTCGATGGACTGTTCTGTACCAGTAGTGATGGATTGTAATAAATTTGAGCACAAAATTGGTTCCTCCTAGTTAGAATTAGCTTATAGGGATTTTTCATTGTTAAATAAATTTTGAAAAATAAATGTAACACTATTTCAATTTCAATATCTACATTATGTAGAAGTAGTATTTTTTGGAATTTTTGTTTTGTCAAACCTATACCTACTACCTACCTAATGGAGCAGTTGCAAATGGGTAAAAATTATTAATAAATGGTTGATTCCTACATAAAAAGTAGTGAAAAATCCTTATCTGATGTCAAAACTGCGAAAAAGTAACTTTAAAAGGTCGAAAATTCAATTTTTAATTGCCGTTCTAATTAAAAAGTTCAAATAGTTGTGACGTCAGATTTCACGCTCGGCATAGCTTAACATAGATGACGCTAAAACCGGTCTTAAATTACGACTGATCCGAGCTCATTTGAGTGAGAAAATGTGAAAAAATCCCTTTTTTTTTCTTTTTTTTTGGGTTTATGGTTCTCTGGACAAAATTTGCACCATTTTCGTGTTCCTGGTAGAAAGACCTTTAATTTGATATATAGGTCGACCAGGTTTGGATAAGTCTTTCTATGGGAACAGACAGACAGACTGACATACAGACACCGAAGTGAATTCAATAGTCCGTCCCTTATACCTTTTCTTATTACTATCATAATAATAAACGAAGGACGGGCTAAAAACCGAAGGTGTGCGAAATAGTAAGGATAGGGACTATGAAATACTTGGAACTAAGGATTTAGTCGATGGAGCTGTGGATTCACAAACAAAAGAATCCTTTTCCTAATACCTATAGATATAATTATGTTCCCAGAAAATAAATAATTAACCCATTTGTTCCCACAATTATTTTTGTCACGAAAATCGTTTAAACTCACATATGTTGGTCAGTAGGCTTCCAAATGACCATAGAACCAAGTTTCAGAATTTTCCGACTTGTAAAAGCTGAGAAAATGCCTGGGTCGAAAACGACCCCGTGGGATTTAAAATGTACAAAAATAGGGAAACACATTTATTTTGATCAGAAACTCTTCTCTAGTTTTATTTTTAATTCTAAAAAAGGAACAAACTCTTAAAAAATACTATGATAACATTTCTAAAACAAATTAAAAGAACACTTCTTAAAAATTGGTGGGATAATACTTGTACAAACAAATAGTTATAACTATATTTTAGTTATAACTTAGGGTTCAGTGAACATGGAATGCTTCAAAACATTTGTCGTGTAGGGCTACATCACATCTTCTACACGCCTTGACTGTTTTGTTTCGACACATAACACACCTGCGTCTAGCTTGGCCAGTAATTATCATATGTCCTCTATGGTCTACTCTGAGAGGAGCAGGAACACTCACAATACTTCGACGTCCTGGAGCTAGTGGAGCTGATCCATACTTCATCAGTAAAGCTCGGACTACCTCTCTTCTAAAAGACAAGTTGTCCATTGTCATTCCTGCTTGTCTGCTCAGAATCCAAGCATTATTCATGGCAACCTCTAGTAGCCAGAAGAGTATGGGCGTGTACCATTTTTTGCCCCTGATGCCAATTCTGTAGTTAGAGATATTATTGTCCATCAAATCAATAACACACCTGCGTCTAGCTTGGCCAGTAATTATCATATGTCCTCTATGGTCTACTCTGAGAGGATCAGGAACACTCACAATACTTCGACATCCTGGAGCTAGTGGAGCTGATCCATACTTCATCAGTAAAGCTCGAACTACCTCTCTTCTAAAAGACAAGTTGTCCATTGTCATTCCTGCTTGTCTGCTCAGAATCCAAGCATTATTCATGGCAACATCTAGTAGCCAGAAGAGTATGGGCGTGTACCATTTTTTGCCCCTGATGCCAATTCTGTAGTTAGAGATATTATTGTCCATCAAATCAACACCTCTCATATTCTTGTTGTACATGGATACGATATGGGGTTGAGGAACATCAATTTGCTTTTTTTCTTCCCGCGAGACCCGTTTGGCGGTTTGGATTGGATGAATGCCATACTGATTGGATCCAAGGGTCACCACTGCATTATCTTTCCATTTCACAAGGATGACATTTTTAAAAAAAGAGGAAGGTGTTTGTTATGACAATAATATGATACGATAAAAATGCTCAGTTTTTTTTTTGAGAATTCGTTGGTCATTACCCATGAACTCGTGCCTGATATGTTAGGTGATTAAGGGTTGACAGGAGTATCCTGGCGTCACTGGTATAAGGTAAAAGCTGTTGTTTATTTTGAGACCCCCTCCATATCCATAGACAGAATGCCTGGTTTGAATTTTCAATTACATCCCCCCGGCCCCCCGAATATCGTTACTCGATAAACAAAAGCCCCTACCGATCATATGTAGCTCAATTGTCAGAAACAAAACACTGTGCGTTTCTCGAAATTTTCACGTTTTTTGGGGTGACAAACGCAAAATTTCAAATTGTAGTGAGTTATTATTATTATTTTTAGGAATTTTGACAAAATTTAGAGAGAGAGAGAGAGAGAGAGAGAGAGAGAGAGAGAGAGAGAGAGAGAGAGAGAGAGAGAGAGAGAGAGAGAGAGATTTTGATCAGAAACTCTTCTCTAGTTTTATTTTTAATTCTAAAAAAGGAACAAACTCTTAAAAAATACTATGATAACATTTCTAAAACAAATTAAAAGAACACTTCTTAAAAATTGGTGGGATAATACTTGTACAAACAAATAGTTATAACTATATTTTAGTTATAACTTAGGGTTCAGTGAACATGGAATGCTTCAAAACATTTGTCGTGTAGGGCTACATCACATCTTCTACACGCCTTGACTGTTTTGTTTCGACACATAACACACCTGCGTCTAGCTTGGCCAGTAATTATCATATGTCCTCTATGGTCTACTCTGAGAGGATCAGGAACACTCACAATACTTCGACGTCCTGGAGCTAGTGGAGCTGATCCATACTTCATCAGTAAAGCTCGGACTACCTCTCTTCTAAAAGACAAGTTGTCCATTGTCATTCCTGCTTGTCTGCTCAGAATCCAAGCATTATTCATGGCAACATCTAGTAGCCAGAAGAGTATGGGCGTGTACCATTTTTTGCCCCTGATGCCAATTCTGTAGTTAGAGATATTATTGTCCATCAAATCAACACCTCCCATATTCTTGTTGTACATGGATACGATATGGGGTTGAGGAACATCAATTTGCTTTTTTTCTTCCCTCGAGAACCGTTTGGCGGTTTGGATTGGATGAATGCCATACTGATTGGATCCAAGGGTCACCACTGCATTATCTTTCCATTTCACAAGGATGACACCTTTGGCAGTCTTATAATCGAAAGTCCCTCGGTCACATTTGCTCTTCTTCATTTCCTTAGTATCCATGAGTGGACATTTTTGCAATCTATTTTCACGTATAGTCCCCGTGGCCCCGAAACCATCTTCTTTCAGCTTGTGAATTACTGCGAGGGAGCTGAAGAAGTTGTCGAAATATAACGAAAATTCCATTTTTGGGTATTCTCTTTTCAAAGTATTTGTGAACGACAAAATCACAGATTCGCCCAGGTTCGCTTGGTCAGCCATTTTGTCTCTTCTACCCTGATAGATGTCAAAGGACAAACAATACCCTTGTTTCGAGGCTAGGACCCAAGCTTTATATCCAAAGCGTACTGGTTTGTTTCGAATACACTGTTTAGTTGAATGCCTGCCGAAGTAGGGAATCATTGACTCATCTATAGACAGATCGGTTTCAGGGAATGCGTTTTTCAAACAAGCATTGCTGATCTCATTCATCATGGGTCGAAGTTTTGCCATCTTATCATTCTTATTCAACCGTGAATTGTCAGCAACATGTAGGTACTTCATGATGTTGTCAAACCTATTTCTCCTCATCGAGTTTGAAACTAATATGTTATGAGAGTCAGTCCCTTCCTCCCAGTACATCCGTCGTCTTGGAACTTGAACATAACCACTTAGATAAAGGATTCCAAAGTAACAGTATAAGTCACCAACGGATAGAGTGAATTCTTCATTCTTACTAACAGCGTATAAAACCGACTGTTTCACTACGTTCTCTACTAGATTCTCAGTTATGAACATCTCAAAGAACTCTAATGGGTGACTCTCACTACAAACTCGTAAGGGTAACATCTTTGGATACTCAGAATAAACCTTCAAAGGATTGACCAAGTCTCTCTTCGCCCATTTCATGTTTTCCAATCTCGGGATGGACGGTACAGATTTGAACATGGTGTTTTCGAGTGAGTGTTTCTGTCTTGAACTTGAAGGCCTACTTTCAGCCACAGCCTCTTGTTCTGTATCTTGCCGCGCATTACCAGTGCTATCTTCTACTGCACTAGAAGGAGAAGCCTCTGAATCCTCGAAATCTTGAGAAGCCTCAGGAGATGAGTCCAGGTTAGCATCCTCAAAGGACTCGCCATTGATTTGCAATTCGCCCTCTGCCATCAACTGTGCTCTGTTCAACCGATTATAGTCTCGTTCATCTTCCTCGCCAGAATCAGCGTCAGTATCTGCGCCATTGTCATTAGGTGGAGTGATGAAGACATCTATATCACCCAAGGGTAGATCAGCTTCAAGTAGCTCCAATATTTGATGTGTTGACAGAGGTGATAGAGGTCTAAAACATATAAAAAAATATTTATTATAATAATTATTACTATTATTAGTATTATTTTACTGAGTTAAAAACAAGCTCTGGTCAACCTAATTCCAAAAAATGTCTGTCTTTAAATTGCATGTCCATTTGAAGTACTATTGTTAAAGAAGAGCACTCGAAATCTTTGATTTTGTACTTTTTCCTCATTTTTGTACTCTTATATTCCCATGGGGTCGTTTTCGACCCATGTTAGGTTTTCCTGATTCTGTGCCGGAAACGAAAACAATTATTTGCGATCAAATACGTCAGTAAGAAAGAGAAACTATTTGTCTTTTATGTACATGCAAAAAAAAATGAAAAATAATTCATAATCACATCTTACCTTGCATTTTGTTTCGGCATCTCGGAGGTCCAAATTTACTA
>NW_007379502.1:0-35000 GCF_000475195.1 Diaphorina citri
TCGACATCCTCTCTATGGAACGCATTTCGACCCCTCTCCAGATAGCCAAACTGGGTAGCTAGAATTTTCCGGTGAACCAACAATTCACAACGTGCAGATAAAGAAGTGTGCAGGCCAATGCATACACGTACTGCAACAGATGAAGAATACATTAAGTTACTGTTACTATGATCAAAGTGTGTTATTATCAGAGAAGTTCAAATGACATATTGCCAAGGCGCCATACTATTTTCCCATATATTAGCATTGCCATACATTTTTGGCTTATTTACTTTTCACTTTCCATTACCCCTGTAACCTCGGTAGGACTAAAGGGACGTTTGACGGAGGGAACTTGTCCCTAAATTGAAGAGAGATTGGTATGTAGAGCCATCGGCTTTAATAAACGCCCTTTGTCACTGCGACCTGATTAGATCTTTTGTGACAAAAGGACAGGATTGGAGAAAGCCAGCCGTTCCCAAAGCAAACCTTACCGGGTTAGAATGATGTTCTTCCCGGGCGGAATTAGAACCCACAAATCCCACAACCTAGTGCCCAGACCAAGGCAGACGCACCACTTCTCGAGCTAAGGCTGGCCTGAGATGATCAGTCCAAAGTTTCCAAAATAGGGAAATGGACAAATGTGTCCGTAACTTCCAGGGACAAATCCCAGTGTCCCTCAAAACAAAATGATTTTCACTCCGTCCGTGACTTTCTCAGCATTCCCCTTTTACGTAACGGAAAGTTGTGTGATAATCACGCCGGATAGCTTATTTCAACCATGATTGGTTGCCAATAAATCTAACTCGAAAACCTCCGCGAGTTGCAGTAATTTGGAATAGCCAGACCGATCTTGAGACAAATGAGCCCACCAGACATCCTTCAACACAATATAACCGATCTCAACTGCAGTTTCAAGTGATTTATGTATTTGCAGACAAAAAAAAATTACCGCGAATTTGTCTTGATTGGATGATGCAATCAACGGAGTGGTAACTTTTTTTTCTGTAACTTTGCGTTTTGTAAAAATCTTATTATTTTGCATGAAAAAACACCAACAACATTTTGTTGTTACATACATTAATAAATTGAGATGTGGAAAAAGCTCCAGACCTAGGTCTGTCAGCCCGTCTGAGACCGCGGTCTGCAGCTTTTTCCGCCACTCATGTTTCGACGGTCAGATGACGTGAGTGGCCGGCCGGCCGGCCTTACTTTAACGAAAACCGACATAACGTGCCAAAAAGTTACAAGTCGGACCCACTTTTTTTCTGTAACTTTGCGTTTTGTAAAAATCTTATTATTTTGCATAAAAAAAAAACACCAACAACAACATTTTGTTGTTACATACATTAATAAATTGAGATGTGGAAAAAGCTTGAGACCTAGGTCTGTCAGCCCGTCTGAGACCGCGGTCTGCAGCTTTTTCCGCCACTCATGTTAGTCATGTTCCGACGATCAGATGACGTGAGTGGCCGGCCATCCTTACTTTTACAAGAAAACCGACATAACGTGCCAAAAAATTACAAGTCGGACCCTGTAAGTTGTAGGAGTTGGCCAAATGTAGTTTACGAGTAAGATAACTAATTATCCGGAGATAGTTAAAGAGCTGTGTGTGTACATTTTGTAAAGTCTCCAACGTATAATAGGACTGGTCTCTTATTTGGTACACATAAGGAGAGAAAGTTCCTCGGGATTTGAAACGTTAAAATATGATACTCCGAGTGTGTGTGCTTTGTGCATAATCGATTCCTTCGAAAGTCGATTAATCGTACACGAATTTTCATAATCCAAATCGAAGAAAATTGCAAAACCGAACAATGCGTCCTTTTTTGTCTACTAGCAAAAAAGTTCGTTTATGTTTGTATATTTTTGGCTGAAAAAAAAATGTACATCTGAATATTGAAGTTAACATTTTGAGTGAGAGACATTGACCTCTTTCGACATCTTCCTGATTGCAGATGTACATCCTAAACGCATTACTGCATCTTACACTGCACTGAGGTGAATTATTCTGTGATATACCCTTACAACCCCACACCTCACAAGCTTATAGGCCATATACCTTCGGAAATTCAAATAGAAACATTCTTAATTTATTAACACATCTTTCTCTCACCCATCAAAACACTTCCAACACATCATAACTTTATTTGAGAATTTTATTTATTTGAGAATTTTCTTTGCTAAATTGGGCATTTTCTCGGGACTTGAATTTCGGTTACCCATGCCAAGTGTAGGGGCAAACAGGTTTATCAGGCGAGAAACTGCTAAGCCTAATTTTACACTGCATTAGCAGCAACTTTTTTTTTAATGAACCCTCGGGGCCTCCCGACATCTGGATACCAACCACGGTTAACTTCAGTGATCTATTGGGAATCAGTGCATTCTGTGTGCTATCACCGCGCCGCAGAAGAGAAATATTTGGAGACGAGTGAAAGACGGGTTAGTTCACGGGTAATAATGTGTCTGATTTGATTTCAATTTGGAATTGTATACGAAACTTCTGATTATCTTCTCCATTATTTTGCATCTGTGTGGGGGCCTCTTCCACAAGTGTGACACAAGATAGCAAGATACTGAAGTAAGAACAAGACTTGAACCTGAACTTACTACCGAGACTTCCTTTCTCTCATCATATTTGTGCCTATGACACAGGCAGACACATAACCTATGGAATACAAATACAAAAGACCTTGTTTAGACTGCGGGAGTAAAGGGACTTTTCAGTCTCACTCTGCAGATGTACATCCTAAACGCATTACTGCATCTTACACTGCCCTGTATTTTATACTGCAGTCACTGCACTGAGGTGAATTATTCTGTGATATACCCTTACAAGTCTTACAACCCCACAAGCTTATAGGCCTTATACCTTCGGAAATTCAAATAGAAACATTCTTAATTTATTAACACATCTTTCTCTCACCCATCAAAACACTTCCAACACATCATAACAGAAGTTTCTTTGATCGGAGAAATCTCAGCCTGGAGTTTTATTAAAAGTAAATTGCGCGTAAAACGCATATGGTAGCATTTAAAAAATCGTAAACCGACAGCGAAGTGTTTATTATTTTTAAATTGCCAACGAAAAGGTTATTTTGGGATTTAATTCATACTATAATTTCTGAGAGGGGAATTCAAATTGACGGCGCGCAGAATTTTACGATTGTGTTGATGCTTCCCAGGACTAAACAGGAGATTCGTCCTTGGTAGTGACCAAGCGTTCTGGTAATCAGGAGATCGCGGGATCAAATCTCAGTCAAGACCTGGAATTTGAACCTTGATTATTTATTTGAGAATTTTCTTTGCTAAATTGGGCATTTTCTCGGGACTTGAATTTCGGTTACCCATGCCAAGTGTAGGGGCAAACAGCCCTAAAAGATGGGTTGAGCTTATACGAATCTACTCGTACCAATGCCAATATTTAGATCGGATCTCAAGGTGTGGCCAAACATAGACGACGTCGTCCACTGAAACTGTACACTGCCTCGACAACATAGGTTCACCTCGTCGATCGACGGAGTCAACTATATGTGGACCCAGCTTTATGGCAACAGCCAAACCACGTAAAACCCTCCTTGGTTCAAAAGACATCGCGGACAACAGCCCCTACATTAGTGTAGCAATCAGGTTACAACTTACAACTGTTCATAATTTATCCCGCGAGTGACATAGAAAGTGCCCTTCGATCGACGGAGTCAACTATATGTGGACCCAGCTTTATGGCAACAGCCAAACCACGTAAAACCCTCCTTGGTTCGAAAGACATCTCGGACAACAGCCCCTACATTAGTGTAGCAATCAGGTTACAACTTACAACTGTTCATAATTTATCCCGCGAGTGACATAGAAAGTGCCCAATTCACAGTTAGCAATTCATTCATTCATGGTGTCCAATTTATTTGGGGTACCCGATACCAACTCTCCTCTTGTTCAATTCTTGTCCTCATATCTCTCAAAACCATCAAAATGCCATTCAAATGATATTTTCCCAGTGGGATGCCATTTTCGTTGCTTTCTCATTTGCTAACCTTACATATCTTCAGTGGCGTAGCGTCCATGTAGGGCGTGTATGGCGGCCATACACTCAAAAATTCCACTCAAATACCCTTAAATATTGACTTTAAATGTAACACAAAGAAACTGCATAAAAAAAAAAATAAAATAAAAAAAATAAACTTTGGGTTGGGGCCTCTCGAGCCTAGAGAGGGAGCTTGTAGAGGCCCCATATTTTGTGAGTTAGATTTACTTTCTACAGTTCACCACTATTTCTTGGCGGAATGCAAAGTGCGAACTCAATTTGGAATTGCGCCCAGCTTCATAACACATGCTAAACACTGCACCCCCTATTTTACAAACCTGCCATATTTCACAACCCTGCACCCCTTATTTTACAAACTTGCCATATTTCACAACCCTGGCGCACCAAGTTCAAGCACACTATCAGCGAAACTTCCTTCTTGCCAGCTAAACTTTCTGGGCACATTTTAGGGCCAGCCACACACTATCAGGTAGACCTGATAGGTATGGCTGAAAAGATCCGTCTATCAGGTCTACCTGATGCCTGATGAGCACACACTATCAGGTAGACGTGACAGGCAGACCTAATCGGTCCCACCACAGGTCCCACCACAGGATCGGTATGTTACGACACAGACCACACGAGTTTAATGGAGCAGTTGTTTCATCGCTCACCCTGTACGTATTAGGGTGTGTTGGAATTATTTCTGTGTGTGTACACAATATGCGGTTCATAATAATTGCATAGCAACACACATACGTACGTACATACACCTATACGGTTCATAATTGCATAGACATACGTACATACACCTATGCCAGTGCTTCTCAACCTTTTTTCGGCCGCGTACCCCTTTGGTACCCGGGTTTAATCTCACGAACCCCCACCCCGCCACCATCAAGGAGTGGTGCCTACCCATATCTAGGTTGATTTGTACCATTCCTATACTGAGTTCTAAACACTCTCAGTACCTACCTACCTTTTGAAAAAAAAAAAAACCTTTAGGTTAAAATTGAATACCTTTTTGGACTGTTGTTTTTTTGTCCGGATGGTATCTCGCGTACCCCTAGTTGAGAATCGCTGACCTATGCTAATGCACTAATGTATCTTGAATGTGGTATCTCGCGTACCCCTAGTTGAGAATCGCTGACCTATGCTAATGCACTAATGTATCTTGAATGATGTGTTTGTTCCTAGTGAATCATCCGAACACACGAAAATACCGGCATAATTATCATATGCCTTGTACATTATACCCCATGGAACAAATACAATGCACTCACAGAGCTGCAGACCTTATTATCTTTCTTTATGTAGGTACAAACATAACTGATGCATTGGGACTACTTGGGACATTCAGATTTTGTGCTCAGATCTTCTATACATAAGACATCTCCAGAAAATATTGGGATGCAAAAAGGAAACTGACCTAATGGTCAATTTCTAGTATTTGAAACCAACCAGATTTGGAGTTTGATGGGGTCTCGAAAAATTCATTGAATGAATTTGACAAAATTCATTGACATCAGACCGAACAAACGACCAAAATGGTCGAGTTAAACTCTCTAGACTGCCAGCCTACTAGGCTGGCTGCATTTGAAACCAACCAACCAACCAACCAACCAACCAACCAACCAACCAACCAGATTTGAAGTTTGATGGGGTCTCGAAGGACCACAGGGCCCTAAATTTCCTATATGTGTGGAACATTTTTGACAAAATTCATTGACATCAGACCGAACAAACGACCAAAATGGTAGAGTTAAACTCTCTAGACTGCCAGCCTACTAGGCTGGCTGGCTGAGCCTAGTTAGTTTGGAAGGTAGGGCGTCTGCCTTGCACACGCTACAAACCAACCAACCAGATTTGGAGTTTGATGGGGTCCCGAAGGACCACAGGGCCCTAAATTTCCTTTATGTGTGGAACATTTTTGACAAAATTCATTGACATCAGACCGAACAAACGACCAAAATGGTCGAGTTAAACTCTCTAGACTGCCAGCCTACTAGGCTGGCTGGCTGAGCCTAGTTAGTTTGGAAGGTAGGGCGTCTGCCTTGCACACGCTAGGTCTCGGGTTCGCTTCCTGCCGGGGTGAACATTATCTTAAACAGATAAGGTTCCTTCTCGGAACGCCTGGCTTTATCCTATTGTGCCTTTCTTCTCTGGGACGATTTCGGGACGATAAGACCTCCGTTGTTACAGTTCTATCAAACTTCTTTTTTCAAACTTTTTTAATCCTTTGTTACTTTCTCATTTGGTGAACCTTATCTTAAACAGATAAGGTTCTTATCTTATCTTAAACAGATAAGGTTCCTTCTCGGAACGCCTGGCTTTATCCTATTCTGCCTTTCTTCTCTGTCCGATTTCGGGACGATAAGACCTCCGTTGTTACAGTTCTGTCAAACTTCTTTTTTCAACCTTTTTTAATCCTTTGTTACGATCGACGGCCGTCGATCGATGTCGACTGAACCGTCCACACTGCCCCGAAACATAGATTCACCTCGTGGATCGACGCGACGGACGGCCGTCATCTATGTGCGGACACAGCTTTAGAAACCAGCGCAGCGGCGCGCGGCGATAGCACGTTAAATGCACCCGTTAGTTCAATGAAAGTTTTTGTAAGCCTTTCAGCCAAGATTGTCATCTTTGATTGGCAAAACTATATTCGGTTCCACATTTTCTGTATCGCACGACATACACATGGCGTACATTTGCATGACAAATGTATCTCGGCTTTGAATTGCACCTAGCTGCACCTCTGACGGTCCGCACGGTTGTGTCAGGTCTGGTAATCGGCTTTTTGGCACGTTATGTCGCTTTTCTTGTAAAAGTAAGGCCGGCCGGCCACTCACGTCATCTGACCGTCGGAATATGAGTCAGACCGCGGTCTCAGACGGGCTGACAGACCTAGGTCTCGAGCTTTTTCCACATCTCAATTTATTAATGTATGTAACAACATTGGTGTTTTTTCATACAAAATAATGAGATTTTTACAAAAAGCAAAGTTACAGAAAAAAAAGTTACCATTCCGTTGATTGCATCATCCAATCAATACAAATTCGCGGTAAAGTTTTTTTTTTTTTTGTCTGCAAATACATAAATCACTTGAAACTGCAGTTGAGATCGGTTATATTGTGTTGAAGGATGTCTGGTGGGCTCATTTAAAATAATAATATTTTTACAAAACGCAAAGTTACAGAAAAAAAAGTTACCATTCCGTTGATTGCATCATCCAATCAATACAAATTCGCGGTAAAGTTTTTTATTTATTTATTTATTTTTTGTCTGCAAATACATAAATCACTTGAAACTGCAGTTGAGATCGGTTATATTGTGTTGAAGGATGTCTGGTGGGCTCATTTGTCTCAAGATCGGTCTGGCTATTCCAAATTACTGCAACTCGCGGAGGTTTTCGAGTTAGATTTATTGGCAACCAATCATGGTCGAAATAAGCTATCCGGCGTGAACATCACACAACTTTCCGTTACGTAAAAGGGAAATGCTGAGAAAGTCACGGACGGAGTGAAAATCATTTTGTTTTGAGGGACACTGGGATTTGTCCCTGAAAGTCACGGACACATTTGTCCATTTTTAGTCCGTCCTTCTTTATTATTACAATAGTAATAAAAAGGTATAAGGGACGGACTATTGTTCCTATTTTGGAAACTTTGGACTGATCATCTCAGGCCAGCCTTAGCTCGAGAAGTGGTGCGTCTGCCTTGGTCTGGGCACTAGGTTGTGGGTTCTAATTCCGCCCGGGAAGAACATCATTCTAACCAGGTAAGGTTTGCTTTGGGAACGGCTGGCTTTCTCCAATCCTGTCCTTTTGTCACGAAAGATCTAACCAGGTCGCAGTGACAAAGGGCGTTTATTAAAGCCGATGGCTCTACATACCAATCTCTCTTCAATTCCGGGACAAGTTCCCTCCGTCAAACGTCCCTTTAGTCCTACCGAGGTTACAGGGGTAATGGAAAGTGAAAAGCACGACGATCTTGTCTGGGGCACATAGTTAGGATTCAAATAGTTGCGGTAAAGTTGGGCGCTGTTTTTGAAAGTTTATGACCACGTACGAATACGAAATTACGAGACGATAATATAGTTCGGGTTGGGGGCCCGGTGAACGAAAAACGAATTGGTTTCATCGTTCCAGAGAATTATCGTCTATTTTTGAGAATCTGAATCGAGTAAAACGATTTCTAAATGAGATTTGCCACTATTCTTTTTTTCTTTTTTCAAAGCAGCCTCTGTGCTATAGTCAGGCAATGTCGATTCATATTGTCTGACATATTTTCAATGTGGTTCCATTCATACACATGATCATCTAGTATGGAGTAAACTGGATGATCTGCTAAAAGCAAATAAGAATGCCCTCTCCTTCACAAGGCAGATCAGATAGAATAGAATATACCTTGTTTATCCTGCTAGAGTGAGACTGAAAAGTCCCTTTACTCCCGCAGTCTAAACAAGGTCTTTTGTATTTGTATTCCATAGGTTATGTGTCTGCCTGTGTCACAGGCACAAATATGATGAGAGAAAAGAAGTCTCGGTAGTAAGTTCAGGTTCAAGTCTTGTTCTTACTTCAGTATCTTGCTATCTTGTGTCACACTTGTGGAACAGGCCCCCACACAGATGCAAAATAATGGAGAAGATAATCAGAAGTTTCGTATACAATTCCAAATTGAAATCAAATCAGACACATTATTCCTCTTCTTCTTCTTTGCCTTTTCCCGTGTTCAGACGGGGTCGGCGTTTTTCGTCAGCCTCTCAATCAGCCCTAAATGTGATTGCTTTTAGATGCAAATATCATGGCTACAAAAAATTTACGAGTGGATGCCCGTCCCACAATTTAGTCCATGAATCAGGACCAGTTCAACCACATTATAATTTCAGCGCAATGCTCCCTGTACTCCACACCCGGGGGAAACAACCGGATATCTCAAGAATGAATGAAACACTCTCAAGGTGTGAACTCCCTGGAAATTGTGCATGAGTATTGCGCCATTCTTCCTCCCCCTCCCACTTGTTTGATATTCAACAAGTCCTCAACAGTTACTTACTTTTAGAGGTTTGACACATAACAACGAATGTTTTATCGATAGAAGGAACTGTAACAACGGAGGGAGGTCTTATCGCACCGAAATCGAGGAGAGAAGGACAAGATTAGAGAAAGCCATCCGTTTCGAGAGCGATCTTTATCTACGTGTATTTCGGGTAAAGTTCGACCTGTTTAGGAATCGAACCCACGACCAAGCGCTTAAAAGGTAGACGCCCTACCTTCCAAACTAAGCTGGGACAACAATCGTTCTGAGCGCAGATAACAACGAATGTTTTACCGATAGAAGGAACTGTAACAACGGAGGGAGGTCTTATCGCACCGAAATCGAGGAGAGAAGGACAAGATTAGAGAAAGCCATCGGTTTCGAGAGCAATCTTTATCTACGTGTATTTCGGGTAAAGTTCGCCCCGTTTAGGAGTCGACCCCACGACCAAGCGCTTAAAAGGTAGACGCCCTACCTTCCAAACTAAGCTGGGACAACAATCGTTCTGAGCCCGGGTGATATTTACTGTATTGTGTAATCAGATTAGATCCATTTCTGAGAATTCGCGAAAGTTGACTGAAATTTCTGCACAGAGATTTAGTACCGGAGTGTTTTTGTCTGTGGTGTGGTCGGGCCAATCATGTTCGAAAGGTCAGTCGCTCCAGGCCGAGATCAGGGGTTCCTAACCTGGATATGGCGAACGGGGGGACCATTAATACCAACGCAATTCTTTGAGGGCCACTTTTGATATCATTGGAGAAAAGTTCTCTCAGAGAACTACTAAACAAAGAAAGTTATCCTGTGGGCGACCATTAATACCAACGCAATTTTTTGAGGGCCACTTTTGATATCATTGGAGAAAAGTTCTCTCAGAGAACTACTAAACAAAGAAAGTTATCCTGGTTGGGAGACCTTAGAAAGATTGCAGAACGCACAATCCTCAGAACAGAAATTCAGAACCGTTCAGAACAGAGAGCGAGTGGAAATCATGATCGCCAACGTTCAGTAGGACAAGGCACTACAAGAAAAACAAAAATAGAGAATAGATACATACAATGTATTTACAGGAAAGATTGCAGAACGCACAATCCTCAGAACAGAAATTCAGAACCGTTCAGAACAGAGAGCAAGTGGAAATCATGATCGCCAACGTTCAGTAGGACAAGGCACTACAAGAAAAACAAAAATAGAGAATAGATACATACAATGTATTGGTTATCCTGGTTGGGAGACCTTGGAAAGATTGCAGAACGCACAATCCTCAGAACAGAAAGAGAAAGCAAGTGGAAATCATGATCGCCAACGTTCAGTAGGACAAGGCACTACAAGAAAAACAAAAATAGAGAATAGATACATATAATGTATTTACACTTTAGACCTATTTTTTCCAGAAGTATATTATCTAAATTTGGAAAAAAAAGAAAAAAAATCAAAATCAAATAAAAGCAACAAAATTGAACTTTATAAGACGTATCGCGGACCACAGGTTAAGAACGACTGGGATTCGAAATTGAAGTGGAACTTGGTAAAGTTTGAAGCGTGTATTTACAGTTTAGACCTATTTTTTCCAGAAGTATATTATCTAAATTTGAAAAAAAAAAATCAAATAAAAGCAGCAATTGAACTTTATAAGACGTATCGCGGACCACAGGTTAAGAACGACTGGGATTCGAAATTGAAGTGGAACTTGGTAAAGTTTGAAGCGAAATCATATCTCTGGGGGGTTGACAGCCTGATAAGGCTTGAAAGAGATTACCATTCGTATAGAAATGGACCGATTCCAACACTTTCAATTTACCTGCAGATCAGAAGGTGCATTTAACGTGCTATCGCCGCGCGCCGCTGCGCTGGTTTCTAAAGCTGTGTCCGCACATAGTCGACGGCCGTCCGTCGCGTCGATCCACGAGGTGAATCTATGTTTCGGGGCAATGTGGACGGTTCAGTCGACATCGATCGACGGCCGTCGACTACGTGTGGACTCAGCTTAACCCTAAGCTAATTCCTAACTTATTGGGATTGGGAGCTAGCTCTTGATGGGGTGTCAATCGTCGAGGTAGTGTGGACGGTTTCAGTCGACATCGATCGACGGCCGTCGACTACGTGTGGACTCAGCTAACCCTAAGCTAATTCCTAACTTATTGGGATTGGGAGCTAGCTCTTGATGGGGTGTCAATCAAACAAAGGAATCAAAAAAAGACCGAACTGTTGGCAGACTCTCAAAACCGTCATCTCTCGCTGGAACCAGTCTGTGACTAAACTACTCGACTATGTACAGTAGGCCTAGTAGGGCCGATTTGTAAACGAGAGGATGGCTGTTCGACTCCCAGCTGTAACACATTACAGGCCCAGATAGTAAAGTTGGTTAACGCGATTTGTAAGCAAAGGGACTTCTGTTTGAATCCCAATAACAAGAAATTAGTACATATATATGTAGAGGAAAGCCATTCAGTCACAAAGAATCAGGCCGCAGTAACAAAGGGCTTAAATATCCGACGCGATGGCCCTACTTTTACATACTAAAACCTAAAAGCCATTTGACTTATTTGTGAGAATTTAGTCACTCCGTAGATAAATGTCATCGTGAAAACGACAGTTGTATGTCACTTCTCTCTCGGCATACACTATGGAATGGAGACTGTTGCACAAGTTGCATTCAGGTGTTTTATTGTCCCCGGTTATGTAACAACGCCATCTGATGTTTCTTTGATGAACTTTCCTTTTCTTACTCCGAGGGATCCTAGGGCTCATCCCCCAAGGGGCCATCAAGCACTCATCTGGTGTATGGAATCCTTTGAAGAACTTTTGCTTCTCCTGCAAACCATTTTCCGAAACTCCATTGGTAATAGATAAATGTCATCGTGAAAATGACAGTTGTATGTCACTTCTCTCTCGGCATACACTATAGAAGAATGGAGACTGTTGCACAAGTTGCATTCAGGTGTTTTATTGTCCCCGGTTATGTAACAACGCCATCTGGTGTTTCTTTGATGAACTTTCCTTTTCTTACTCCGAGGGATCCTAGGGCTCATTCCCCAAGGTAGGGGCCATCAAGCACTCATCTGGTGTATGGAATCCTTTGAAGAACTTTTGCTTCTCCTGCAAACCATTTTCCGAAACTCCATTGGTAATCCCCGGTTATGTAATAACCCCATCTGGTGTTTCTTTGATGAACTTTCCTTTTCTTACTCCGAGGGATCCTAGGGCTCATTCCCCAAGGTAGGGTCCATCAAGCACTCATCTGGTGTATGGAGTCCTTTGAAGAACTTTTGCTTCTCCTGCAAACCATTTTCCGAAACTGCATTGGTAGCTCGGTGGTCAAAGGGTCATATGGTAAATCAGGAGATTCGTCCTTGGTAGTGACCAAGCGTTCTGGTAATCAGGAGATCGCGGGATCAAATCTCAGTCAAGACCTGGAATTTGAACCTTGATTATTTATTTGAGAATTTTCTTTGCTAAATTGGGCATTTTCTCGGGACTTGAATTTCGGTTACCCATGCCAAGTGTAGGGGCAAACAGCCCTAAAAGATGGGTTGAGCTTATACGAATCTACTCGTAGGTACCAATGCCAATATTTAGATCGGATCTCAAGGTGTGGCCAAACATAGACGACGTCGTCGACTGAAACTGTACACTGCCTCGACAACCAGGGTGTCTACCAAAATGGAAAAATAAAATTCCCTGACTTTTCTCGGTTTTCCAGTCCATTTTTTCCAAATTTCCTCCGAGTGTGTGTGCTTTGTGCATAATCGATTCCTTCGAAAGTCGATTAATCGTACTCGAATTTTCGTAATCCAAATCGAAGAAAATTGCAAAACCGAACAATTCGTCCTTTTTGTCTACTAACAAAAAAGTTTGTTTATGTTATATTTTTGGCTAAAAAAAAAATATCTAAATATTGAAGTTAACATTTTGAGTGAGAGACATTGACCTCTTTTGACATCTTCCTGACTGCAGATGTACATCCTAAACGCATTACTGCATCTTACACTGCTCTGTATTTTACACTGCAGTCACTGCACTGAGGTGAATTATTCTGTGATATACCCTTACAACCCCACACCCCACAAGCTTATTATATAGGCCTTATACCTTCGGAAATTCAAATAGAAACATTCTTAATTTATTAACACATCTTTCTCTCACCCATCAAAACACTTCCAACAGGCTCAGACCACCGGGTGTGCATATATTGATCTTTCCAAGGCCTGTGATCGTGTCGTTCTCCAAGGCTGAGTTCTTGGACCTCAAGACTCCCCGGCGCGGGCGACCCGATGCGCCTCGTGTGGAAACCCGTTTAATTCATACTATAATTTCTGAGAGGGGAATTCAAATTGACGGCGCGCAGAATTTTACGATTGTGTTGATGCTTCCCAGGACTAGATGAGAGCCTAGGATTAGGAGACGAGTATAAAATGAGACTAAAATTAGTTTGAGCACTTTAAGACTGGTGGTCAGCTCCCATGGCGTAGTGGTCACTGCGCTCGCCTTGCACGCGGGAGATCCGGGTTCGATTCCCGGCAGGGGGTTCTCGTCTGTCAGACGGTTTGAGAGTGAGTGGCGGACATTATCTGTGTTAGAAAAAAGTTCGCCCTGGGCGGGACTGATACCCTATCTTAGGGTGGAAACCCGTACCTTAATCCCCGCGTTTCGTGTAAGGTTCTCAGAATTATACATACCACTTGGGCCGTCTTGAGCCCCGTGGTTCAATACTTCAATTACATGGGCTTGAGAGAGCGTGTGAGTTGTTTTTATTACTTTTATTTTACAAGGCTCGACAGGGCGGTTTTTTTCTTCTCCTCTTTTTTTGTTCGTCACCAAGCTTCTTCTAGTTTAACTGCTTCTTCTTTTTCGTCTTCATCTTCTTCTTCCAATTCATACTATAATTTCTGATGGGGGAATTCAAATTGACGGCGCGCAGAATTTTACGATTGTGTTGATGCTTCCCAGGACTAAATGAGAGCCTAGGATTAGGAGACGAGCATAAAAAGAGAGTAAAATTGGTTAATTGAGCATTTTAATGCCCTACCTGACCACAGAGAGGTTTAAGTTAATCCGGACTTTGATAAATACTGATCTGTGTAAAACAAATGGGTGACGACGAAGAAAACCCTTGACACTGTGTTAACTCTCAGTTGTAAGATCGGCCTTTAGACTGGTGGGGAAAAAGGAAGCACTTCGAGGTGAAGGGAATTTTCAGCCTTACTGGAACTGGGAAACGACCTTTTTGGGATAAATTTTGACGGGAGAACATGGAATAATGAAAAAAAAATTAATAGGCCATAACTCCGGCCCAGATTGTCGGATCGAGCTCAAACTTGTACTAAACTACTAGTTACTACGTTTTTTAAGACCTTTGATATGATGTATCCCAAGTAGGGGGTTTCCGTCTGTCAGACGGTTTGAGTTAGTGGCGGACATTATCTGCTTAGAAAAAGTTCGCCCTGGGCGGGACTGATACCCTATCTTAGGTAAACTTTGTGATTTTTATTAAAGGATACATGTTTGAGCGCCCGATTCCTATAGTCTACCACTGTGAATCGTGTGTTGGGATCGAGAAAGTCGCCCTACCTGACCACAGAGAGGTTTAAGTTAATCCAGACTTTGATAAATACTGGCCTGTGTAAAACAAATGGGTGACGACGAAGAAAACCCTTGATACTGTGTTAACTCTCAGTGGTAAGATCGACCTTTAGACCAGTCTAAAGGTCGATCACCTTTAGACTGGTGGGGAAAAAGGAAGCACTTCGAGGTGAAGGGAATTTTCAGCCTAACTGGGAAACGACCTTTTTGGGATAAATTTTGACGGGAGAACATGGAATAATGAAAAAAAAAAAATGAATAGGCCATAACTGCAGCCCTGATTGTCGGATCGAGCTCAAACTTGTACCAAACTACTACGTTTTTTAAGACCTTTGATATGATGTATCACAAGTAGGGGGTTCCCGTCTGTCAGACGGTTTGAGAGGGAGTGGCGGACATTATCTGTTTAGAAAAAAGTTCGCCCTGGGCGGGACTGATACCCTATCTTACGATTGTGATTTTGATTTTTAATAAAGGATACATGTTTGAGCGCCCGATTCCTATAGTCTACCACTGTGAATCGTGTGTTGGGATCGAGAAAGTCGAGCAAGTGATGCGGAATGCCCTCAGCCTCTTCCGGGGTAACTTTGTTGGTGATGACGTCCAGGCCTTTGTACACCTGAAATGAGAAAGTAACAAAGGATTAACCTGATGAGCACACACACCATCAGGTAGACCTGATAGGTACGGCAGAAAAGGTCTGGTCCGTCTGTCAGGTCTACCTGATGAGCATGAGGACACACACTATCAGGTAGACATGACAGGTACGACAGATAGACCTGATCAGGTGTACCTGTCAACAGGTTTACCTGATAGTGAGTGGCTGGCCTAAGTGACATACCGAGTTTTATTGTGCAATTAAAAAACTAAAACTTCTAACCCCGAGTGGGCGATTGATAATAAAAGTGGAGTTACCGCAAAGGAAACACACTGCCTTCACACGTCAGGTAGGTGATTTCGTTCACAATAGGTACACTGACTGCCCTCAGGTAAATTGTACGTATATGTCTTGACTAGAGAATGTAGTCGATACATTGCTACTCCGTGTGTGAATGGACTGAGTAGTGGAATTTCCATACGTTTTGTCTATGGAAGAATGCAGATTGTGCTATGGACCTATCATCGATGGTTGGGTAATTGTTGTTCGGGATATCTGTAGATTTGCCCCTGGAATTCTATAAGTACCTAAAGTCTCAGAAAAGAGGAAATCTTTTAAAGACAGAAAAGGGCCTTTTCTTGTATACGAAAATCCAATACAGATTTCTGAAAAAAATTGCTATCAATTTCAAGTCCTGTTTCGTACATGTGCAATAGTTACATACATAAATAAGTAGCTTATTTATTTATTACTAAATATTTCCAGAAGACTCAAAAATATCAATACCCTCAGCATTAATTGTATGTCTTGACTAGAGAATGTAGTCGATACATTGCTACTCCGTGTGTGAATGGACTGAGTAGTGGAATTTCCATATACGTTTTGTCTATGGAAGAATGCAGATTGTGCTATGGACCTATCATCGATGGTTGGGTAATTGTTGTTCGGGATATCTGCCCCTGGAATTCTATACCCAAAGTCTCAGAAAAGAGGAAATCTTTTAAAGACGGAAAAGGGTCTTTTCTTGTAGACGAAAATCCAATACAGATTTCTGAAAAAAATTGCTATCAATTTCAAGTCCTGTTTCGTACATATGCAATAGTTACATACATAAATAAGTAGCTTATTTATTTATTACTAAATATTTCCAGAAGACTCAAAAATATCAATACCCTCAGCATTCTGCAGATCTGCCCCTGGAATTCTACACCTAAAGTCTCAGAAAAGAGGAAATCTTTTTTTAAAGACAGAAAAGGGCCTTTTCATGAAGACGAAAATCCAATACAGATTTCTGAAAAAAATTGCTATCAATTTCAAGTCCTGTTTCGTACATGTGCAATAGCTACATACATAAATAAGTAGCTTATTTATTTATTACTAAATATTTCCAGAAGACTCAAAAATATCAATATCCTCAGCATTCAGATGATCAGACGAATCTGACGAGTTATGTAAATCAAATTGCCAATTTCCGACATGTTTGTTTGGTTCCTCTGGGACAGGTCGGTACACACGCTACGCTTCCATCTTGGTCTTTGAAATTACTCTTTTGAGTGATGGCCTTCCAAACTGACCGTTCGACGCCGCCGAGGTTAACGCCGGAGGCGTTCTCTACCACCTAACCCTTAGTCCGCCATTATTACGTGGGCAGGCGTAACCCAGCAGCAGGTTACGACTATTATTTTCTTCAAATTCTCAAATAAATGAGGATAAAATTCCATGCCTCGACTGGGATTGAACCCACGCCCTCCTGTTTACCAGGCTAGCGTCTTGACCACTACACCACCGAGGTAGGTTGAAAAGCTTGGCTGGAGAACCAACTTGGACCATGTATTCGGCGCATTTACGTATAGCGTGAAAAATTATTGTTATGACTGGGAGTAAGGCGTTGCGGATAAGATCCCTCTGGGACTTGGTTGACGGATGAATCAACTTCGTGCCAGAATTGGCGGAGATATAAATTGTAAAGAAACACTTCCAGACGATCTTCAAGGAAGCTCGAGAATACGGTTGGCAGATCGTCAAGAATGTGAAGAGTATGCCAGAAGCCACCGGTAGGCTTGAAAGTACATTGACTGTCAAAGGAATAAATAACATTATCTTGGGAGATCATCATTATCTTAAAAGAGAATATGAAAGAAGGAAGAGGATGCAGAAGAGGAAGAATAAGAGGAATAGGAGGAAAAGAAAGAAGGGAAAGAATAAGACTAAGAAGAGGAAGAAGAATAAAAGACAGTGTAGGCTGTCGGTAGGCTTGAAAGTACATTGACTGTCAAAGGAATAAATAACATTATCTTGGGAGACCATCATTATCTTAAAAGAGAATATGAAAGAAGGAAGAAGATGCAGAAGAGGAAGAATAAGAGGAATAGGAGGAAAAGAAAGAAGGGAAAGAATAAGACTAAGAAGAGGAAGAAGAATAAAAGACAGGGGAAGATGAAGAAGAACCAGCAGCAGAAGAAGGTGAAGAAAAAATGGAGAATAGGAAGTAGTAAAAGAAGGTGATGATGTGGCCCAAACATAGAAAGATTGGTACAAGATTATGCGTGTTTAATTAAATGAGTTTAATTCTGATTAAATGTTTTTAAATTTGGGTTTTCTGTTAAAAGTCCGAACTTCAAATAAAAACACTTGTTTGTACTTAAGAGCTTTGCAACCACACAGTCAAACGTATCATGTGGCCCGCGGCCTGATCTGGTATCCAAAATTTGGCCCGCCTTCAAAAAAGGTTGAGCGCCCTAAGTTTTCACCGCCTTGGACGTATTGATGTACCTGCACTAGTACATAGGTATCGTACAAATGGTACATTGTAGATTCTATGTACGCCGAAAACACATACCGTCAGAATCGCAGAACTTGGGAAGAATGTGACCGATTCGATTGAGAGATAAAAAGAGTCGATATCTCAAGGCAATTAAACAGCTACTGTTATCTCTATTAATATAAATTAATTCGGAATGTGGATAAACACCGTGCACAAGAACGGGCCAGACTTGGACATAAGCGTTTCCGCAAACAACTCGCCAGACTTGATACAGGGGGTGGTGAAAGTCTAGGACAATTAGACGACGAAATAGATATGTTAAAGTAAATCCAACTGATGCAAATATTGGCGAAAAAAGCTGGAAAGAATTGAAAAAAGTAGGACAATTAGACGACGAAATAGATATGTTAAAGTAAATTCAACTGATGCAAATATTGGCGAAAAAAGCTGGAAAGAATTGAAAAAAGTAGTCCGGAAAATCGAACAACTAGAAAGGATAAGGATAAATGGACAATTAGACGACGAAATAGATATGTTAAAGTAAATCCAACTGATGCAAATATTGGCGAAAAAAGCTGGAAAGAATTGAAAAAAGTAGTCCGGAAAATCGAACAACTAGAAAGGATAAAAGAAAGAGTTGAAAGAACACCTAAAACTAAAAGAGAGAAACAGATCAAAAAGAGAAATACTTGGGGAAAATGTAAAAAAAAAAAAACTGCTACAAAACTGCTTGAAACTAAGAACTTACCAACTAACCTATTATATTAGGTACCTATTATTATAGATTTAGTTTTAGTTTAGATTAGTACCTACGTAGCCTTAACATTGTACCACATACAATAGAGTTCTACAAATATCCTTCAAAATGACACTGGAACTCCAACAAGTGCCTCCGGATGACGGGTCCAAGGGTTCAAATCACCCAAAAGTCGGCACTTACTGACCACCAAGTCGGCACTTACTGACCACCAATTCGGCACTTACTGACCACCAAGTCGGCACTTACTGACCACCAAGTCGGCACTTACTGACCACCAAGTCGGCACTTACTGACTACCAAGTCGGCACTTACTGACCGCTAATAAGTATAAGTAGAATAGAATAGAATAGAATATACCTTGTTTATCCTGCTCGAATGAGACTAGAAAGTCCCTTTACCCCAGCACTCTAAACAAGGTCTCGTGTATTTTATGGGTTTAACATTTTACAATGCATAATTATTACAATAGACCTTGCTTAATTATAAAAAAAAAAAGAAAAAAAAGTGCTGTGCTCGGCCGCCCAAAACATGAATGACTTTATAATGAGTATTTTAATTGATCTCAATGGTGAATGGGTGCGTGTGTACGCATAATGAAGGTAAAAAAAAAGAAAAAAAAAAAGTGCTGTCCTCGGCCGCCCAAAACATGAATGACTTTATAATGAGTATTTTAATTGATCTCAATGGTGAATGGGTGCGTGTGTACGCATAATGAAGGCGGGTACGCGTAAATTATCAATGATTGGAAATTTCCGACGCTAAAGTGAAATCTTGAGGTCGGTACACACGCTACGCTTCCATCTTGGTCTTCGAAATTACTTTTTTGAGTGATGGCCTTCCAAACTGACCGTTCGACGCCGCCGAGGTTAACGCCGGAGGTGTTCTCTACCACCTAACCCTTAGACCGCCATTATTACGTGGTCAAATTCTCAAATAAATGAGGATAAAATTCCATGCCTCGACTGGGATTGAACTCACGCCCTCCTGTTTACCAGGCTAGCGTCTTGACCACTACACCACCGAGGTAGGTTGAAAAGCTTGGCTGGAGAACCAACTTGGACCAGGTTAGAAGACCATCTGTTGAAAGACCTGGTTAGAGGACCGAATTTGGGAGACACGTCCATGTGTACCGGCCTTTAGGCGTCAATGATTGGGAATTTTCTAAAGTGAAACCTTACGTCCTTATGAAGTTGTAAAGCTGATTGCTCAGAAACAAAAGGAAGCTTTGATTGATGTCTGTATTGCCTGTCAGGATTGGGAAGAATGGTATGCTCTGTGGGAACTAGGTTTAAGGATGGGTATTTTCTATTCTCAAGGATGGGTAGCTATTTTTCTCTGAAGTAGTTTTCACCGCCTTGGACGTATTGATGTATTTGCACTAGTACATAGGTATCGTACAAATGGTACATTGTAGATTCTATGTACGCCGAAAACACATACCGTATGTACGGATCATGCTACGTATTAGACCTGTTTATGTACTGATTGTATGTATCGATATGTACGCCGAAAATCGATATGTATAGATCAGATCCAAAGTAGTCAATGGACGGAATCAAGGCCAAGGTCAGACAGTGTGCCACCTCACATTCTGATGACGTCTGAGAAACATTGATGTTGTTTATAAATTGCTGAGATGTTCTTAGTTGTCAAACGCGGATACCGAAATGGGAAGGAATTTTCAAAAATCAAAATTGTAAACAATTTTTTTTTTCTTTGCCTTTCCGGTGTACAGAAGGGGTCGGCGTTTTTCGTCAGCCTCTCAATCAGCTCTGACTAGGGTGATTGCTTGGGGCTGACATTTGGTTTTGGCTACAAATTTTACGAGCGGATGCCCTTCGCACTCAACCTTTGCTATATCTTTAGCAAGAGGAAATCGGGCTGGTTAGCTGGTATTCCCTGTTTAACTTCCCCCAGCCAGACTATTTGTTAACGAAAATGGGCGGGTTCGATTTCGGAACGATCAGGCGGCATGCGCTGTTAGAGTTCCTTCCATCAAACCTCTTGGAAAAAAAATGGGAAAAATTAACACCCTATCAGTGCAACAATATAATACAATGTCAGTAATTTTAATACCCTCGAGAGTTTATTAAGACAAGTATAACGCGTCACTTGGATCAATAAAATAATCAAGATCCTCACTAATCAATAGTGACATAACTCTCTTTAACCTACTCCTCTATTTAATGAGATAAGTATTAAGTATTACTTATTGAGTTATTTACTTAAGACATACTACTTGCTGAATGTCACCTAATCAGGGAAACTCGTTCTGTAATCAAGCACCTTGCTTGAACGAACAAAGTGGATTTTAAGTTTCTTAAGTGTTCAAGAATTTGCATTTAGTCTGTATGTCTGTTTGTTCTGCGAATACTCAAGAAGCGATCGAGCCTTGGGAATCCTTTTTCAAATTCACAGTTAGCAATTCATTCATTCATGTGTCCAATTTATTTGGGGTACCCGATACCAACTCTCCTCTTGTTCAATTCTTGTCCTCATATCTTTCAAAACCATCAAAATGCCATTCAAATGATATTTTCCCAGTGGGATGCCATTTTCGTTGCTTTCTCATTTGCTAACCACACGTCTTAGATGTTGCATATTATTGGTAGATTGGGACAGGTTAGCAGATGATCCATGGTTTGTATTGACCCGCAGTCACATTCATAAGTTAGCAATTAAAATACACAGGATAAAATAAGCAAAAGTGGTGCAATCCCTGGGTCTCCTGTCACCGACAACCAACTTCCAATATTATTCGGATTTCAATGTCAATGTCAAATGCATTTTTTTCCACGAGCAGGACTCATGTTTTGAATTTTCAATACGAGTTTTTTTTCCATTTCAGTGGCATTAAGGTAAGTTTCTACAAATCCTTCAAAATGATGCTACTAGATTTTCATGTCACTATACTAGAACTCATACACTGGAACTCGAACAAGTGCCTCCGGATGACAGGTCCAAGGGTTCAAATCACCCAAAAGTCGGCACTTACTGACTACCAAGTCGGCACTTACTGACCACCAAGTCGGCACTTACTGACCACCAAGTCGGCACTTACTGACCACCAAGTCGGCACTTACTGACCACCAAGTCGGCACTTACTGACCACCAAGTCGGCACTTACTGACCACCAAGTCGGCACTTACTGACCACCAAGTCGGCACTTACTGACCACCAAGTCGGCACTTACTGACCACCAAGTCGGCACTTACTGACCACCAAGTCGGCACTTACTGACCACCAAGTCGGCACTTACTGACCACCAAGTCGGCACTTACTGACCACCAAGTCGGCACTTACTGACCACCAAGTCGGCACTTACTGACCACCAAGTCGGCACTATTGAGATCATCTATGAGTTGTAAGGTTCACGGATGCAGGAATGGTGAGAAGACTGATGGTGGCTTTCAGTATTGACTTAATAGGGTTGGTATCCAAAAGAACCGTCCAAAAAGATATAAATAAAATTTAAATAGATAATTCTAGGAATTTAAGGTGTTTGCAAATGATTAAAAAGTAGTGCACATAAGATCGCAAAGGGAGTCGTTTTCACGGGCAATACCTAATCATACATTATGTACATACATATGTGGCTAAGCTTTGCAAAACGTGTACTGATTACAATGAGTTTAATTGAACAAATACATTTAACATTTATCTCTTACAATACCTAATCATACATTATGTACAATGTACATACATATGTGGCTAAGCTTTGCAAAACGTGTACTGATTACAATGAGTTTAATTGAACAAATACATTTAACATTTATCTCTTCAATTCAATGTTAAACATGCTTTAATATGTAGGTACAATTTACTCCACACTTTCATACATAAGTATACAAATTAAACTCCGACATAAATTAATTTGTAATCACTGTTAATTAATAATTATCTTACTTTTTTGATATGTAGGTACAATTTAATCCACACTTTCATACATAAGTATACAAATTAAACTCCGACATAAATTAATTTGTAATCACTGTTAATTAATAATTATCTTACTTTTTTTTACTACTAATACTATTAATAATTAATAATAGCTTGTATCACTATTATCACAAGATTGAGCGGAATCTCTAAATTTATTTCGCCCTATTAGACGGTATTAAAGTTGTGATTACCGCAATCAAAAGCTGAACTTTGATTTCGCAATCAAAATCATGATCATGGTAGTCACTAATCAGTAATTAAAGACTCATCTACGTCAATATAATCAATCATCTGATGTCTAATTCAGATCCGGTCCTTAGGTCAGCTACTCACGTTTTTTTTTTTTTTAATGGCTTTCTTTTAAAAGAGGACGAGGACGAGGCAGACCCCGCACAACATGGTTGAACAACATCACTAATTGGACAGGATAACCATCAGAAGAAATTTTCAACCAAGCCGCTGATAGAAATATTTGGGCCACAGTAATCGCCAACGTCTATTGAAGATATGGCACTAGAAGAAGAAGAATGGCTTTCTGTGGCAGGGTTCTCCTGAAGGTGTTCTACCACCAACCATTTATATGCTGGAGTTTACCGACTCGGAATTGAAATGAAACGAGGAGTTCCCTATACTCAACAGCCAGGACAACCTCGGATTGAACTCAATCCTGAGACAATCTACGGTGCTAAAACTCGACCTTAATGAACTTAATCAAATGAAAAGAAAAAAAAAAATGTACTCATTTAAGACTGAAATTTCATACCCTAAATACGGCCCTGATGATACTCATCATTCAAATCTATACAGTGACGTTAAAACCCTCGAATGGTGTGATGATGTGGCGCGACCTTCTGATCACGTTGGAAACAAATGAATCAGTTGTGTGAGTAGTCGACACCCTCCCTCAAATCTGACGAGGATACAAAGTTATTCTTTCGGGCTGGTGGGTAGCTTTCGCGGTCTTCAACTGTCCCTCTATCGTCAAAACATTTCCAAACATTTTTATACCTGGAAGTCGAAACATGAGAGACATTCTGTATTTTTCAATTTTTAGCAAATTAATTAAAAAATATAATTTTTTAGAACTTAATCCATTCATATTTCGGCAGTTCATTAAAAATAAAAAACGTGTTCCTGTGTTTCAAATATAAAAATCTGGTGTGAACATCACACGACTTTCCTTATCCTATTGAATGGTGCTTATTTGGGTGTTCTGTTGTAACATTTACAATATTTCTTCACCGCCGCGCCGTTTTTATTTCGTAGCAATAAAACAACTGCTATACCTGGAAGCTGAATCGTCAGACACTTGTGGTCACATTAGACGCATGTAGTCTGTCTCGTAGCATGTCCATCCCGTAGTATGTCCCAATGCTTCCCGACGTCCCCGTCACCCGGTATGCAAACAACGAAACTCACACAGATAAGACCCCAATACCTTCACATATACGCAGACCATATACAAATATACGTATATACGACATATACTCTTGAGGAAGTCATATATAGAGATACGGCGCGAAGTATATACTACCAATTATATATTCGACTTTGGTGATAAGAAACCATCAAGTCCAAGGCCAAGCCAATGAACTCGGCCCGGTCGGGTTATAGGATTTCGTTCTGATCAGGTAGACCTGACAGGTGCACCTGATCAGGTAAAAATCTGCAAGACATAAAACAGAACATCTGTAAAGGCTACTAAAGGCCCCTAAAACACGATGTAAAGGCGACTAAAATACGACTTGGGCAAGCCACTCACTATCAGGTAGACCTGAGACCTGATGAGCACACACACCATCAGGTAGACCTGATAGGTACGGCAGAAAAGGTCTGGTCCGTCTGTCAGGTCTACCTGATGAGCATGAGGACACACACTATCAGGTAGACATGACAGGTACGACAGATAGACCTGATCAGGTGTACCTGTCAACAGGTTTGTCTGATAGTGAGTGGCTGGCCTAAGTGACCGGGTTTTATTGTGCAATTAAAAAACTAAAACTTCTAACCCCGAGTGGGCGATTGATATTAAAAGTGGAGTTACCGCAAAGGAAACACACTGCCTTCACACGTCAGGTAGGTGATTTCGTTCACAATAGGTACACTGACTGCCCTCACATGAGTGATTCCGGCCTCATATTACCTGCAAGTTTAATTAATTTTGGACGGTTTCAAGCCAATCAAAGAGAGAAGGAGGACAGGGAAATCAAACCCAGGACTTACAAGTCCTTCCAAGCAAAATAGACTCGCAAAACAACAAAAATAATACAAACATCAACAACAATAATAATAATAAATGAGCAGAAAACTACACCAACCAACACGCAGAACAAAGCAGGCAGTAGGCAAACTACTCATTATTTCAACAGCTATGTACCTTTAACCTCCGCCGTAGAGTTCTGGCGTTAAAATGAATTAACTCTTCATTAATAAACTTTTCCGAATATGCTAAGGTTTTAGGATATGATTATGAGTTTGTCCGATCTTCTATGGATTAAGTAATTTCGAGATGTGTTTCCCCCTCATGAAGTAGGGGGAGCTAAGAAGCCCAAGAAGAAGAGGAAGAAGAATACGCAAAAGAATTTCAATGCCACGGCAATTTCCACGTGTCCATGTGGCGACATAGACAGTCTGAGAAACTCTCCATAACTCCCTGTGACGTCAACACCACACAAAACACATAAAACTGTGGAACAACTCATAATAAACTACAGAACTACAGAAAAACTACAGAACAACTTATAACGTCTCTGAGTAAAACTACAGAAAATGACACTACAGGTGACGTCAACACCAAGTGTGAAAACACATAAAACTGTGGTACAACTCATAATAAACTACAGAACTACAGAAAAACTACAGAACAACTTATAACGTCTCTGAGTAAAACTACAGAAAATGACACTACAGAACAACTCGTCGAAAAACTGGACGGTTGACAACAGACAACACGACGACATCAAAGGTCAAAACACTTCGATCTAACATCCAACAGATACACTAGAGATGCAACTCAATCCAAAAGATAAATTAAAGATCCACCATATCAACTCGAGATTCAACTCAATCCAAAGATCCACATATGATATCCAATAGAAAACAACACCAAGATTTTACAAGATGGACAAATATTGTGCCTCATGTTCTGACGATATGTAGGTAGTTGGTACATATCACTTCCTGGTTTTCCATTTCAAACTCGAGATTTCCATAAATTAGTCGAACAAACAAAATAATTAAGTAAAAGAAATAAAAATAAATTTGTACCACATTGACTCGAACTCCATTCTGTTGGCAAATTTAATATTGTCAAGAGATTTTCTTGTTCTTCTTTTTCTTAGTGGTCTTCTTCTTCATTTAATTTTTCTTCTTTGTCATCTAATACTTCTGCCTAGCATCCCACAGATCCACTAGAGATGCAACTCAATCCAAAAGATAAATTAAAGATCCACCATATCAACTCGAGATTCAACTCAATCCAAAAGATAAACTCAATCCAAAGATCCACCATATGATATCCAATAGAAAAATACAACAAGATTTTACAAGATGGACAAATATTGTGCCTCATGATCTGACGATATGTAGGTAGTAGGTAGAGGTACAGGTACACATCACTTCCTGGTTTTCCATTTCAAACTCGAGATTTCCATAAATTAGTTAAGTAAAAGAAATAAAAATAAATTTGTACCACATTGACTCGAACTCCATTCTGTTGGCAAATATTGTCAAGAGATTTTCTTGTTCTTCTTTTTCTTAGTGGTCTTCTTCTTCTTCTTCTTCTTCTTCTTCTTCTTCTTCTTCTTCTTCTTCTTCCTCTTCTTCTTCTTCATTTAATTTTTCTTCTTTGTCATCTAATACTTCTGTAACTTATTCGTTGTCGTCTTTCTTCTTCCTCTCCTTCTTCTTAAGTTGCCCATATGCTTATATTCATATGAATTCCACATTAGTTTCCAAAAAGTGTTTTCCTGGCCTAGAACAAGTTCTGCCAAACAATAGATCCAATCTGAACCAAAAGAAGAACCAGCAGCAGAAGAAGGTGAAGAAAAAATGGAGAATAGGAAGTAGTAAAAGAAGGTCTAGAAGATAATTATATTCCATAAATTAGTAGAAGCAAAAAACTAACCATCAAAAATTTTGGCAAAAAAAAAATGGAGAAAAGATTAAAGAAGAAGCACTAGACGAGTAAGAAGAAGAACTAAAAGAAGAATAAAAAGAAGAAGACGAAGAATAAGCAATAAAAGAATAATAATATTCTGCAGAAGAAAAAAAAGAAGCCCAAGAAGAAGAGGAAGAAGAATACGCAAAAGAATTTCAATGCCACGGCAATTTCCACGTGTCTATGTGGCGACATAGACAGTCTGAGAAACTCTCCATAACTCCCTCTGACGTCAACACCAAGTGTGAAAACACATAAAACTGTGGAACAACTCATAATAAACTACAGAACAACTCATAACGTCTCTGAGTAAAACTACAGAAAATGACACTACAGAACAACTCGTCGAAAAACTGGACGATTGACAACAGACGACACGACGACATCAAAGGTCAAAACACTTCGATCTAACATCCAACAGATCCACTAGAGATGCAACTCAATCCAAAAGATAAATTAGAGATCCACCATATCAACTCGAGATTCAACTCAATCCAAAAGATAAATTAAAGATCCACCAATGATATCCAATAGAAAAGTAAAAATACAACAAGATTTTACAAGATGGACAATTATTGTGCCTCGTGTTCTGACGATATGTAGGTAGTAGGTACACATCACTTCCTGGTTTTCCATTTCAAACTCGAGATTTCCATAAATTAGTCGAACAAACAAATTAAGTAAAAGAAATAAAAATAAATTTGTACCACATTGACTCGAACTCCATCCTGTTGGCAAATATTGTCAAGAGATTTTCTTGTTCTTCTTTTTCTTAGTGGTCTTCTTCTTCATTTAATTTTTCTTCTTTGTCATCTAATACTTCTGTATCTTATTCGTTGTCGTCTCTTTCTTCTTCCTCTCCTTCTTCTTCTTCTCTTTCTTCGTCTAATTCTTCTTCTTCAGTTGCCCATATGCCCATATTCATATGAATTCCACATTAGTTTCCAAAAAGTGTTTTCCTGGCCTAGAACAAGTTCTGCCAAACAATAGATCCAATCTGAACCATACCGTTCTCGAGATATTTTGTTTACAGACAGACACACACGCGGACCAATGGCTGAAACTTTGGATTTAGGCTCTCTAGGGACCTCAAAACGTGTTTTGGGTAAAAACTGACCATCGAAATTTTGACCCGATTACATTACTTTCCTTCCTATAGGATAAGGAAAGTAAAAATTGTATTTTATCTCTCATATAGGGTGGACTAGGAAGAATGTTCCTTGGGAGTCGTTTGCAGCGGTAATCCATTTTCTTACCACTCAGAACCCTATGGACCCTATCATTATGTGGGGAGATTCTCTAACTTATTCCAAAATTTGCTAGATTTGCTTGCATCCCCGTCTTTTTGTTGACCCATTTTAAACGTACCTCGGTGGTGTAGTGATCAAGACGCTCACCTGGTAAACAGGAGGGCGTGGGTTCAACCCCAGCGCTCAGCTAAGACGTAGAATTTTTTCCTCAATATTTTATCCTCGTGCTAGGGTCTAGGGATTTTTCAGTTCCATTCAAAAGCAGTATGAATAAGAACTAAACTTTTATAAGACGTTTCACCGCCGCGCCGTTTTTTTTCGTAGCAATAAAACAACTGCTTTACCTGGAAGCTGAATCGTCAGACACTTGTGGTCACATTAGACGCATGTGGTCTGTCTCGTAGTATGTCCCAATGCTTCCCGACATCCCCGTCACCCGGTATGCAAACAACGAAACTCACACAGATAAGACCCCAATACCTTCACATATACGCAGACCATATACAAATAGACGTATATACGACATATACTCTTGAGGAAGTCATATATAGAGATACGGCGCGAAGTATATACTAGCAATTATATATTCGACTTTGGTGATAAGAAACCATCAAGTCCAAGGCCAAGCCAATGAACTCGGCCCGGTCGGGTTATAGGATTTCGTATTAAGATAATCGAGGTTCTACTGTACATAAACATATAAACCGCGTTATTTACTGTTTCATAGTTTCATGTACCTACATATTTCACATGTATTTTATGCCTACTGTCCCGTCTATATTGGCGACACGTGTGCGCAATATAAACACATACAAAGTCGCGCTAATGTCACTGTACAAATGGCGCGCCAACTGTTTTTCCGTAGTGACTAAGGCGTCTAAGGCCGGCCACTCACTATCAGGTAGACCTGACAGGTACATCTGATCAGGTAGACCTGACATGTACATCTGATCAGGTAGACCTGACAGGTAGGGTCAGTGTGCGTACCTAGGGACAGAAATTAAACTTTTATTTTTCTTTTTTTTTTAGTCCCGAATTTCCTGTCTGATAGTGAGTGGCTGGCCTAAGTGACCGGGTTTTATTGTGCAATTAAAAAACTAAAACTTCTAACCCCGAGTGGGCGATTGATATTAAAAGTGGAGTTACCGCAAAGGAAACATACTGTCTTCACTATCTCTATGGACTAAATTAAATTAAAATACCCACCCAAACAATGTTGTTATTGGAGAAAAACCTCCTAAATTCCACCAATTAAATTTTCAAGAGCTGTTTCCGTGATCTTTTATAGCAAGCTGGACCTTTTTCCACACAAAGTATGTCTTGGTTGTTTTCCTTGTCCCATAAAAGGGGGAAAAATGGAATGAGTCTTTGACTCGTAGAAGCTTAACCCATCCTTTACGGCTGTTTGCCCCTACACCTAAGCCTCAGATTGGGCTTTTGGTGTATGAAAATCTTTGACTCAATCCCAGAGAAATCAGCCTAGTCAGCTTGTGGAGGGTTGCGCGTCCGCCTTATGAGCGCTAGGTCGCGGGTTCTATTCTTGGCTTTCTCCTATCCAGTCCTATCTCCTTTCCTCTTTCGATTTCTTCGTCTTTCTATCGCCCTTTCTCTTTCTGTCACTCCTTTCTTTTTCTCTCTCACTCTCCCTCTCCTTGTCTCTTCCTCATGCATGATTCATGTAGTCGTGTCTAATACCCATAACGTTTTCAAAAAAAAAAAAAAACGGCGACGCAAAATTTTCCAATCGTAAAAAAAACCTACGATAATTTATTTAATTTAAAATTTCACATATCCCGAACCATGTACAATTTTATTGTTCACAAGTTTACATATGAACCGCGTATTTCATTTACTACTAGTGGTTGACCCGTCCTTTGTACGGGATCAGCGCGGCATAAGAGTCATAACTTTGAAGTGCTGCCATTTTGAATCGGGATGGAATATGACAAATTTAAATAGCCTATGTCACCCTCAGTACTCTTCTCAACAACCACAAAAAATTTCATCAAAATCGGTCAAGCCGTTTTTTCGTGAAAAGAGGACAACAAAAGGTCCATCAGCGTAACAGACAGACATACATGTACATATTTCTGTGTATGCAATATGCAACAATTTAGTCGAATTTCGCGTTATTTTCATTCATAGTTTATTTCAAATGTATTTTTTTATTATATTTTATGCCTACTGTCCCGTCTATATTGGCGACACGTGTGCGCAATATAAACACATACAAAGTCGCGCTAATGTCACTTATATAAAAGTTATATCTTTTTCTACGTTTGCATTGAAAATTAAAAAGGTTCTCTAATTTTATTTATTAAGATAATCGAGGTTCTACTGTACATAGACATATAAACCGCGTTATTTACTGTTTCATGTACCTACATATTTCACATGTATTTTATTATATTTTATGCCTACTGCCCCGTTTATATTGGCGACACGTGTGCGCAATATAAACACATACAAAGTCGCGCTAATGTCACTGTACAAATGGCGCGCCAACTGTTTTTCCGTAGTGACTAAGGCGTCTAAGGCCGGCCACTCACTATCAGGTAGAACTGACAGGTACATCTGATCAGGTAGACCTGACATGTACATCTGATCAGGTAGACCTGACAGGTAGGGTCAGTGTGCGTACCTAGGGACAGAAATTAAACTTTTATTTTTCTTTTTTTTTTAGTCCCGAATTTCCTTGTCCTTTTTAAGCACCTGATCAGGTAAAAATCTGTAAGACATAAAACAGAACATCTGTAAAGGCTACTAAAGGCCCCTAAAACACGATGTAAAGGCGACTAAAATACGACTTGGGCCAGCCACTCACTATCAGGTAGACCTGATGAGCACACACACCATCAGGTAGACCTGATAGGTACGGCAGAAAAGGTCTGGTCCGTCTGTCAGGTCTACCTGATGAGCAGAGTTTAAAGGATCACAGAGTTTAGAGATAAACAATGGTGTCTTAAGCCTCAAGCATCTTGGATGGAAATCCTGCACCATCGACCCTCGAAGGATCACAGAGTTTAGAGATAAACAATGGTGTCTTAAGCCTCAAGCATCTTGGATGGAAATCCTGCACCATCAACACCTGCCGAGACCATCGACCCTCGCTCCATAACGGAGCCTGGAACCTCCTGCTTTTTTAGATACACTTGGAAATTTCGAGGTTAGAATGTACTGACATAACTGACTACATGATCATTGGTCCCTTGTCAATTTCAACCAATATCTAGGCACAATTTTGACCAATATCTGGGCACACAAAGTGACAGTACAGGATTGTACCTACCTCTACCTATTATTACTAAAGAAGTAGAGACCATTAGTCATATTAACACAACCTCCGATATTCTCTAGAATTCTAGGTAAATAATAACTCCAGTATTTCCTAGATAATATCACACCAAGTACTTGAGGCGTCAAGCTACGTTTTCACATGTATTTTATTATATTTTATGCCTACTGTCCCGTCTATATTGGCGACACGTGTGCGCAATATAAACACATACAAAGTCGCGCTAATGTCACTGTACAAATGGCGCGCCAACTGTTTTTCCGTAGTGACTAAGGCGTCTAAGGCCGGCCACTCACTATCAGGTAGACCTGACAGGTACATCTGATCAGGTATATCTCCTGATGGGCACACACACTATCAGGTAGACCTGACAGGTACACCTGATCAGGTGTATCTCCTGATGAGCACACACACTATAGACCTGACAGGTGCACCTGATCAGGTAAAAATCTGTAAGACATAAAACAGAACATCTGTAAAGGCTACTAAAGGCCCCTAGCTACCTATTATTACTGAAGAAGTAGAGACCATTAGTCATATTAACACAACCTCCAATTAACTCCGATATTCTCTAGAATCCTAGGTAAATAATAACTCCAGTATTTCCTAGATAATACCACACCAAGTACTTGAGGCGTCAAGCTACGTTACAAATTCAATTATCAATATTTATCCTGGACAGTTGCCCTGGTTGCAAAGGTCTCGGAGTTAAGTGGTCGCGAGGGGTTTGGTGTACCAATTATTTGATCGCACACGAAGAAGGTGCAGTTTGTTCTGCTTTGGAAAGTTTGTAGAGACCATTAGTCATATTAACACAACTTTCGATTAACTCCGATATTCTCTAGAATTCTAGGTAAATAATAACTCCAGTATTTCCTAGATAATATCACACTAAGTACTTGAGGCGTCAAGCTACGTTACAAATTCAATTATCAATATTTATCCTGGACAGTTGCCCTGGTTGCAAAGGTTTCGGAGTTAAGTGGTCGCGAGGGGTTTGGTGTACCAATTATTTGATCGCACACGAAGAAGGTGCAGTTTGTTCTGCTTTGGAAAGTATATATCTATTCGTTCCGCTTTGTCATTTGACTGGATAAGTGAAGATTAAAAGGGTTGCAGGATTGACACTAAACGAGGATTTCCCCACTTAATACCCGTTTCATGGTTGAAGAGGATGATGAAATTCAGGTGGCAATCATGCTTACAATTTTGCAAAAGGAATCCTCAATAGGCAAAAAAATCGTGAGAAAAGTACCTACTCTTAAGGTGTGTCGACCAGATCACATAGTCGACCAGATCGACGAACTGAATCTATGTTATCGAGGCAGTGTGCACGGTTCAGTCGACAATCGACATCGATCGACAATGTGTGGATACACCTTTCATGGTTGTAGAGGGTGATGAAATTCAGGTGTCAATCATGAAATGCCTACAATTTTGCAAAAGGAATCCTGAATAGGCGAAAAAATCGTGAGAAAAGTACCTACTCTTAAGGTGTGTCCACAGTCCACACATCACATAGTCGATCAGATCGACGAGCGTCGAGCGTCGATCAATGTCGATCGACGAACTGAATCTATGTTATCGAGGCAGTGTGCACGGTTCAGTCGACAATCGACATCGATCGACAGAGAGAGAGAGAGAGAGAGGAGAGAGAGAGAACGAAAGAGAGACTAATTAAAGTCATGTCCAAGTTCAAGCTTTACGCATTAAAAATGCTGACAAAAAAGAACAACAACAACCAAATAGAGTAAACCTTTCTTCAAACACAATGTCAATACTGCTGCTCGTAATAACATCATTGGAGTTTGGAGCTACTGATAATTATGATGATGATAATATTCATCGCGAAAACAACAACAACAACAACAACGCTGATGAAAATGCTGATTCCAATGATGTTAAAACACTTGAAACTGATTCTCATAATATGTAAGTAAATTACTGATACAAACCATATCTTGACAATGCTCTGTAGATGCTGTTGATCTTAATGACTCAATATTAATATTCTTAATAGAATCGAGGAAAATGTGACTGTAGACTGTACTAGTAATGACAATTTTACTGATCATAATAAGATGGAATCGATAAAGCTACTAATTCTAGTAATACTGATACTGATATTAACCAATATGAACCATATTGACAGTGCTGTTGATCTTCATAGAATAGATGGAAATATCTATCTACTAATTCTGCTCATAATAACATCATTGGAGTTTGGAGCTACTGATAATTATGATGATGATAATATTCATCACGAAAACAACAGCAACGCTGATGAAAATGCTGATTCCAATGATGTTAAAACACTTGAAACTGATTCTCATAATATGTAAGTAAATTACTGATACTAACCATATCTTGACAATGCTCTGTAGATGCTGTTGATCTTAATGACTTAATATTAAAATATTCTTAATAGAATCGAGGATCGAGGAAAATGTGACTGTAGACTGTACTAGTAATGACAATTTTACTGATCATAATAACATGGAATCGATAAAGCTACTAATTCTGATAATACTGATACTGATATTAACCAATATGAACCATATTGACAGTGCTGTTGATCTTCATAGAATAGATGGAAATATCTATCTACTAATAATGACCATAAAAACAATGATGAGAATACTGATTCTGGTAATGTTGATAATGATACTAATTCTAACAATACTGATACATTGATAGTTCTGTTGATCACAATAGCTTGGATCAAAATATGTACTGCTACTTACTATAATACTGATTTTAGCCATATTGATAGTGCTGCCGCTACTGATCAAGACACTAATGACGTATCTGAAGGTCAAGTACTGCTACTTACTATAATACTGATTTTAGCCATATTGATAGTGCTGCCGCTACTGATCAAGACACTAATGACGTATCTGAAGGTCACGCCAGAAGACAGCACAACTTGGAAAACATTCCTTCGTCCCGTATTTGGGGCGACCAGAGACCGGTCCTGCCCAGAAATAGAAGACGTTAATGAGAGAACACGGATGAACCAGTCCGAACAATGCCAGAAGTAAACAAAACTCTGCCTCCTGACATGAGTGACATAAAGTGCAGAGTGGGCTGCAGACGATATCCTGTTTGGCCGAGTAATCTACATCGGAGCTACAATAGAGAATCGAGACTACAATCTCATGATTCTCATGATAACTCTTCATAGAATTTGTCCTTTGAGCATGATTGGCTGGTCTCGTTCGGCCAATCAAAGGATATTGTGGTGGAGGACGAGTTTCAGTCGATAATATTATCAACCATAAATCGGCTCCTTAGAAACATTGATTGCCCACTGGGAAATTGACCACTGCTAAATTCAGTCTTGCTGGGGGACGTTAAACAGGGAGTAGACCAGCTTAGTCTGGCTGGGGGACGTTAAACAGGGAGTATACCGGCCTGAATTTCCCTTGCTAAAGAAATAGCAAAGTTTGAGTGCGAAGGACAACCGCTCGTAAAATTTGTAGCCAAAACCAAATGACAGCCCAAAGCAACCACCCTAGTTAGGGCTGATTGAGAGGCTGACGAAAAACGCCGACCCCGTCTGAACACGGAAAAGGCGAAGAATACTTTATATGGCTGTTTCTCCCACAACTTT
>NW_007379502.1:40000-50236 GCF_000475195.1 Diaphorina citri
ATTCTGGTCTTTCGACAGATCGTTGATTGTATACGCAATATTTGCAAAAATTTCACCTAACGAGGCCTGAAATCAGCGCAAATATCGGTCGTATGGATTTGAAATTTGTGCAAATAGCACGCGATCTGTCGAAGAGAAATTTTTCTTGTAACACATTTGCAGAAATTTCACTCGCTTCCCGGTACAATACATACCCTACGACATTTCTTCCATCCTGGTCTTTCGACAGATCGTTGAGCGTATACGCAATATTTGCAGAAATTTCACTTAACGAGGCCTGAAATCAGCGCAAATATCGGTCGTATAGATTTGAAATTTGTGCAAAGAGCACGCGATCTGTCGAAGACCAAGTTTAGGGGACCTATACGTTACGTTTGTACCGGGCTTTAACGGATCAAATTTGATCTGACGAAAGATCAGGTTGGAGGACCAATTAGGATACAATGTCTTGTGTACCGGTCCTAATGTTTACATACTTGAGCCGAACCCGAATACAATTAATCATTAGGCTGACAATTAGAATACAATGTCTTGTGTACCGGTCCTAATGTTTACATACTTGAGCCGAACCCGAATACAATTAATCATCAGGCTGACAATATGTCTGGGCCAAGTTTCGCGGACAAGTTCCTCTGAGGTTGAACGACCTGGGTTAATCCGGATCAACAATGGACCGCCCAGAAACTTTTTGTGGATCAACCGGTAGATTGGTACATTTCAGAGACGATTTGTTGGTTTTTGCGAAGAAAGTTGATAATGAATCGATACTGATTGATACCCCCCACACACCATGTGATAAACGGTTAGTAAGGGCCTAACCTAATCATATGATAATAATAATGGACTCTTGAGTGGAAGGTAACCACTAGGAGAGGTTACGCCGAAGGTGTTCTCTACCACCTAACCCTTAGAGCTCCAGATTTCAGAGACGATTTGTTGGTTTTAGCGAAGAAAGTTGATAATGAATCGATACTGATTGATATCCCCCGCACACCATGTGATAAACAGTTAGTAATGGCCTAACCTAATCATATAATAATAATGGACTCTTGAGTGGAAGGTAACCACTAGGAGAAGTTACGCCGAAGGTGTTCTCTACCACCTAACCCTTAGAGCTCCATTATTATGTGATCAAATTCTCAAATAAACAAAAGACATAGAGACAAACTAAGAGCAAAATCAAGTTAGTCACCTAGATAAACTTCATGACTACACTTGGACTCGAACCACCAACCTCCAGATTCGAAGTCCACAACGTTTACTACTACACCACTGAACTAGAACGAAATGCAGACGGACTGTCTCTTAGCATGACACACCGATAGACCATGTTTAATACAAGCCTACGCGGTCATACGCTGGATTCCACACTCCAGATCCGAAGTCCACAACGTTAACTACTACACCACTGAACTAGAATGAAATGCAGACGGACTGTCTCTTAGCATGACACACCGATAGACCATGTTTAATACAAGCCTACGCGGTCATACGCTGGATTAAGATCTCAATATATGTCATTTCATGCGTCCTCCTATAATAAAAGATCATGCGACACTGACATGCGAAAAATTAGGACCAAATTGACTGCAGGTTTGGTCCTAAGGCCAGCCACTCACTCACCTGACACCTGATGAGCACACACCCTATCAGGTAGACCTGACACCTGATGAGCACACACCCTATCAGGTAGACCTGACACCTGATGAGCACACACACTATCAGGTAGACCTGTCGTCAGGTCTTCCTGATTGTGAGTGGCTAATAAGTTATGATTTCTTTCAAATATAATTTTTTCCCCCAATACAAACAGTTGTAGGCTGTCAGAGCAAAAGGATAGTCGCAATATAGCCAGTTAAATTTCAAATAAAATTGATTTTAGCCAAGAAGAGCAAAGGGACGAAAAAATAACTTGAAAAATGACAGTGTTCCTCTAACTAATTGATTGGCCCAGTTTATGTTATGGCTCTTCCATCATTGGCCCGATCATAGTTTTTTTTTCCCCAATACAAACAGTTGTAGGCTGTCAGAGCAAAAGGATAGAGATCGGCCAACAGAGTAGAAGAAAAAAAGAATAATCCTGCCATTGGTCGGATTTGCTCTAAGGGCAAAGATCCAAGTATGGTAGTGCATCTGCCTTGTAAGCGCTAGGCCGCGGGTTCGATTCCCGCCCGGGGCGGATTTTATCCTGATGGGATAATGTTCGTTCTTACCCCTTCCCTTCTTCTGTACGAGGTTTTTCTCGCCCCTCTACTGACCAAATAGAGAAAATATGGCAAGTGATTATTCGACCTAGATTGCAGTGAAAACTAGGGAAGCACCCCTTCCCTTGGTATAAGTAGGGCCATCGGCTTTAATAAACGCCCTATGTCACTGCGACCTGGTTAGATCTTTTGTGACTTTTGAGACCAATACCAAATACCCCTTCCCTTCTTCTGTACGAGGTTTTTCTCGCCCCTCTACGGACCAAATAGAGAAAATATGGCAAGTGATTATTCGACCTAGATTGACTTGGGCTGAAAACTAAAGTCCTGAGAAGAGTGAACACTTTTGAGCTTTTTCAAAACCTAATTCAAGACTTGGCCTGAAAACCAAAGTCCTGAGAAGAGTGAAAATGTTTGAGCTTTTGTTCAAAACTAAAGTAGGGCCCTTTAGTTGTCACTGCAACCTATAGGCATGGGTAGCTTGTGTTTGGCCAGTTGATTTGAAATAATTATGTACTGAGTGAGGATGAGGCAAGTCATATTGATGATTATATTGATGATGATGAGGAGCTGCAGGAGGAGCTGCCGCTACCGAGTGAACATGACAGGTACGACAGATAGACCTGATCAGGTGTACCTGTCATCAGGTTTACCTGATAGTGAGTGGCTGGCCTAAGTGACATACCGGGTTTTATTGTGCAATTAAAAAACTAAAACTTCCAACCCCGAGTGGGCGATTGATATTAAAAGTGGAGTTACCACAAAGGAAACACACTGCCTTCACACGTCAGGTAGGTGATGTCGTTCACAATAGGTACACTGACTGCCCTCACATGAGTGATTCCGGCCTCATATTACCTGCAAGTTTAATTAATTTTGGACGGTTTCAACTGCCCTCACATGAGTGATTCCGGCCTCATATTACCTGCAAGTTTAATTAATTTTGGACGGTTTCATACTGTCTTCACACGTCATGTAGGTGATTTCGTTCACGATAGCTGCACTGACTGCCCTCACATGAGTGATTCCGGGCTCATATTACCTGCAAGTTTAATTAATTTTGGACGGTTTCAAGCCAATCAAAGAGAGAAGGAGGACAGGGAAATCAAACCCAGGACTTACAAGTCCTTCCAAGCAAAATAGACTCGCAAAACAACAAAAATAATACAAACATCAACAACAATAATAATAATAATAAATGAGCAGAAAACTACACCAACCAACACGCAGAACAAAGCAGTAGGCAAACTACTCATTATTTCAATAGCTATGTACCTTTAACCTCTGCCGTAGAGTTCTGGCGTTAAAATGAATTAACTCTTCATTAATAAACTTTTCCGAATATGCTAAGGTTTTAGGATATGATTATGAGTTGTGGGGTATTACCAGTTGGTCTCTTTAACATACAGGGTCAAGTCACCGGACAACCGTCTAGTAGTGGGAAAATGACCATTTTGAGAAAAAAGACCATTTTTCATAGACACACCACCTCCTGAATGAGATTACCTACAATATTATAGGAAAACTTTGAACTACATCTTTCTGACTTCCGATGAGCTCATGTGATGTGACGTGTGATAGTGTGTTTCTACCTTTAGGGTGTGTTTATGAACAGGGCTGAGATGAGCTCGGACGACGTGAGATAGCTGTCCCGGCGGCAATTTTTAACGTGGAGTGATAGTAGTGTGGCTGTTCTGAATGAAATCACCTACAATATTATGGGAAAATTTTGAACTACATCTTTCTGACTCCCGATGAACTCATGTGATGTGACGTGTGATAGTGTGTTTCTACCTTTATAGAACTTTTTACGTAAGTAAAACAGCGATGTTTTTGTGACGTAATTTAGCAAATCCAAATCGGAATTCTGTAGTGACATCGGAAGTACCGGAACTTAAAAAAAAAGTTTGATACAGGGAACTGTAACTGCTAAGGTCTTATCGTCCCGAAATCGAAGAGAGAAGGAAGACAGGATAGAAGAAAGCCAGCCGTTCCGAGAACGAACATGATCCATCTTATATTATAAGATTCAGAATAAGATCCGCCCCGGGCGGGAATCGACGGCCTGTTTTAGTAGCCTTCTTAGATGTTCCGTTTTCTGTCATTTATTTTTATTTATTTATTCTGTCCTATCGATTTTTACTTTCTATTATTTTACAATGCTATTATTCAGCCGAAAAGTTTCCCCTTTTTACACAGGTTCGCCTGGTACACTTCTCAATTGCGTACTATATCTACTCCACTCACACACATATTGGCCAGATCATCGCACTTTACACGAAATGACCTTGAGGCCGATATTAAATGAACCAAGTGAGGTCCACTCATTTTTTTTTAGAGGTTTGACAGAGGGAACTGTAACTGCTTTAAGGTCTTATCGTTCCGAAAGCGAAAAGAAGAGGAGGACGGGATTGGATAGGAGAAAGCCACAGCCGTGATAAAACCCGCGACCCTTTAGAGCCTGTTCCCACTTATCGTTCGGGAAAAAATCGTGGGTAGTGGGAGCACTCTCATGAATTACTTTGCCTACAGTACATTTGGAGAAAAAATCGGATGAACGGTCTCTTGCAAGGCAGGCCCTCGAATTCACTTGGTTAGGATAAAATTGAACCCATGACCTAGCGCTTACAAGTCAGACCCTCTTAACTTGGGCTGGCTAAGCATGAGCTCTTGGATATGCATCCAACTCATTTGATGATCCAGCTAAATGGATTAAACTTTCAACTACTTTCAACTCAAGTCTTTGTTCTCTGGAATTAACTTGGTTCCTCAAATACAAATATTCCTTGCCTAGGGGCTACTGGAGTTTGAATTGTTAATCGTGGCTAAGCATGAGCTCTTAGATATGCATCCAACTCATTTGATGATCCAGCTAAATGGATTAGACTTTCAACTATGTATAGCTCAAGTCTTTGTTCTCTGAAATTAACTTGGTTCCTCAAATACAAATATTCCTCGCCTAGGGGCTACTGGAGTTTGAATTATTGATCGAAGAGCTTTGAGCAAGAAGGGCCCTGTAAGCGCTAGGTCATGGGTTCGATTGCAGGCCGAGCCAAATTTATCCTAAACCTAAACAGATAAGGTTCATTTTCGGAACGGCTGTCTTTCTTCTATCCTGTCTTCCTCTCTTCCCGAAATCGAAAAGAGAACGAAGACAGGATAGGAGAAAACCAGCCGTTCCGAGAACGATCATTATTCGTTCAGGATAAAATCCGCCCCGGGTGGGATTCGAACCCGCGGCCTAGCGCTCACAAGGCAGACGCGCTACCAAGCTAACTAGACTCGCTTCTTGAATAAACCCGTTCAATTTTCGTTTGGAATTCGGTGAGGCATTGACGTATCATTAAATGAAGGATCATCGGTCTATTGGATATTGGGAGAAGCACAATTCACACATTAGTACCTAATCTATATTAGATCAACTTGATTTTAACTACCGGTACCCTTTCAGAGCTTGCTAAGTACCTACCTACTTGACGGAAGAAAAAATTAATGTATTTATAAAATACAGGCTATCCTTCTATGAAGGCTAGCTTAATATCAGCATACCCACTCTCGCTTTCCCCTATCCTGCCATCCTCTCGATTTCGGGAAGATATAAGGACCTCACTAGGTACACTTCCCTCTATTAAGTCTCTTGGAAAAAAAATAATAATAATAATAAAACAAGATGTGGACACTAGTAACAAACAGTCACCCCCAAAATCTATTACAATATTATTAAGACTACTTAATAATGAACGAAGAGCTTTGAGCAAGAAGGGCCCTGTAAGCGCTAGGTCACGGGTTCGATTGCAGGCCAAATTTATCCTAAACCTAAACAGATAAGGTTCATTTTCGGAACAGCTGTCTTTCTTCTATCCTGTCTTCCTCCCTTCCCGAAATCGAAAAGAGAACGAAGACAGGATAGGAGAAAACCAGCCGTTCCGAGAACGATCATTATTCGTTCAGGATAAACTCCGCCCCGGGTGGGATTCGAACCCGCGGCCTAGCGCTCACAAGGCAGACGCGCTACCAACCAAGCTAACTAGGCTGGCTGGCTTTCCCTTTTTTTAATGCGAGAGGCAGCTCTTGAACTGCTAGGCTTCTTGAATAAACCCGTTCAATTTTCGTTTGGAATTCGGTGAGGCATTGACATATTATTAAATGAAGGATCATCGGTCTATTGGATATTGGGAGAAGCACAATTCACACATTAGTACCTAATCTACATTAGATCAACTTGATTTTAACTACCGGTACCCTTTCAGTGCTTGCTAAGTACCTACCTACTTGACGGAAGAAAAAATTAATGTATTTATTAAATCCAGGCTGTCCTTCTATGAAGGCTAGCTTAATATCAGCATACCCACTCTCGCTTTCTCCTATTCTGCAATCCTCTCGATTTCGGGAAGATATAAGACCTCACTAGGTACACTTCCCTCTATTAAACCTCTTGGAAAAAAAAAAAATAATAATAAAACAAGATGTGGACACTAGTAACAAACAGTCACCCCCAAAATCTATTACAATATTATTAAGACTACTTAATAATGAAACTTGAACATTTAGCTATTCTTCTCCTTCTTTCCTTTTTTTCTTTTTCTTCTTCTTCTTCATCAACAGTCAAGGATCGACATGCCACGGAGGGAACCAAATTTCCGAGCTTGGAGAGCCCCACCTTGAACCGAATTAAAATTTACTACCGTTCCAAACCAATATTAGGTGTTCATCTACTGAGGTCTTTGACTTGGGTGGAACCTCTATTCGCTAAGTACTCCCATCAATATCTCCAAAGTTCAGAGAACCAAATAAAATGAGAGTAGAACGCTCCAGAGGGCACGGTTAGCCCAGTGGTAACGCACTTGCTTCCCATGCAGAAGGTCCCGGGTTCGATGCCCAGAGTCGACAGAAAAAAGTTACACTCGCATTTTGATTGCAAATACTTCAACGGGTTACTTCTGGTGTTCTCGTGTTGACCCAGCACCTAAATGGGGAGTATTATGTCTCTTCTCACCCATCTGATAAAAGGTAAGATGGGCTTGCTACGACTCTTTTTAAAAATAAACTTCACTTCAGTGATCCATTGGGAACTAGTTGAATTTTTGCGAAAATTCCGAACTCTCTCAATGCAAAATTTTCGACTTTCGTGGCCCAAGCTCGTATTTCATCTAACACCTAATAAATAGGTACCTTCACAAACGGACAAACAATTACCGAGAAATGTAATACAGTGTACAGGTTCACAAGAGTGCATACAATCGTTGCAGGCAGCATAATTGATCCACTAATACCTGGTTTCACAGCCACTTAACCACTAGATGTTACGCGACATCTGATAGATAACTAGTGTAAGTACCAAAAAAACCTTTGTCACCACGGAATCTATCTTCTATTATATTTAGGTGGTGCTCGTCAACATCTTGGTTATATGCACCACACCACGGAACCACTTTACCATAACTTCAAGGCAGATTATTTTACATCCATGACTATCCCGGAACGGAAAAGTTTGGTCAGGAAATTTCTTCTCCGGCCCACCACCTACTATTATTACATTTAGGATAAATTTTCATACCACTGCCGGGATTGAACCTACACTCTCCCGTTTACCAGACGAGTGTCCACTACACCACCGAGGCAGGTTTGTTTCATACCAATCCGAACACAATTTCCGTCTTCTCCAGTGTTCCGAAAACTAAGTTGGAAAACTTGTTTGCCAAAACAAACATCAGGCAACATCTACAAGTATAAAACAAACTTCTTCTAACTTACAATTCGCAGACAGAGTGCAAGTAGACGAGATAAAGTAGTAGTCCCATTATAAGATATGTACTAGTTGTCGACACAATCCCATACATACATTCCATCGTGAGTACTTTCTTTATACCACACAAACACTCTTGAGATCAAGAAAGAGATAGACACTGGAAAAGACAAAGAGAGAGAGAGAGAGAGAGAGAGAGAGAGAGAGAGAGAGAGGAGAGAGAGAGAACGAAAGAGAGACTAATTAAAGTCATGTCCAAGTTCAAGCTTTACGCATTAAAAATGCTGACAAAAAAGAACAACAACCAAATAGAGTAAACCTTTCTTCAAACACAATGTCAATACTGCTGCTCGTAATAACATCATTGGAGTTTGGAGCTACTGATAATTATGATGATGATAATATTCATCGCGAAAACAACAACAACGCTGATGAGAATGCTGATTCCAATGATGTTAAAACACTTGAAACTGATTCTCATAATATGTAAGTAAATTACTGATACAAACCATATGATCCTGCTGGGATAGGACTGAAAAGTCCCTTTGCCCCCACAGTCTAACCAAGGTCTTAAATATTTCGACATATTATGGCAGTACATATATTACAAAACAAAACAAAGGAAAACTGCAATTTTGAGACACTAACTTTAATTATTGGTTTCAAACCTTCAAATGATGGAGTACCTACAGAGGTTCAGAGATATATTTCCAGGCAATGCTCTGATAGTCCAGCAAAACTGGACTTCTTTTTGGAGAAAATAGAATTGAATATACCTTGTTTATCCTGCTGGGATAGGACTGAAAAGTCCCTTTGCCCCCACAGTCTAACCAAGGTCTTAAATATTTTGACATATTATGGCAGTACATATATTACAAAACAAAGGAAAACTGCAATTTTGAGACACTAACATTAATTATTGGTTTCAAACCTTCAAATGATGGAGTGCCTACAGAGGCAGTCTTGAGATTTTTTTCCCCCCCAAGAGGTTTGATAGAGGAAATTGTAGCAACTAAGGTCTTATCGTCGCGAACTCGAAGGAGAGGAGGGAAAGGATCCGAGAAAGCCAGAGGACGATCATTATCCCTTTATCGATCATTATCCGAGAACGAACATTATATAGAACTTTTTACATGAGTAAAACAGCGATGTTTTTGTGACGTAATTTAGCAAATCCAAATCCTGTAGTGACATCGGAATTACCGGAACTAAAAAAAAAGTTTGATACAGGGAACTGTAACTGCTAAGGTCTTATCGTCCCGAAAGCGAAGAAAGAAGGAAGACAGGATAGAAGAAAGCCAGCCATTCCGAGAACGGACATGATCCATTCAGGATAAAATCCGCCCCGGGCGGGAATCGACGGCCTGTTTTAGTAGCCTTCTTAGATGTTCCGTTTTCTGTCATTCTTCTTCATCAACAGTCAAGGATCGACATGCCACGGAGGGAACCAAATTTCCGAGCTTGGAGAGCCCCACCTTAAACCGAATTAAAATTTACTACCGTTCCAAACCAATATTAGGTGTTCATCTACTGAGGTCTTTGACTTGGGTAGAACCTCTATTCGCTAAGTACTCCCATCAATATCTCCAAAGTTCAGAGAACCAAATAAAATGAGAGTAGAACGCTCCAGAGGGCACGGTCACCTTAAAACGAATTAAAATTTACTACCGTTCCAAACCAATATTAGGTGTTCATCTACTGAGGTCTTTGACTTGGGTAGAACCTCTATGGTGAACCTCTATTCGATAAGTACTCCCATCAATATCCCCAAAGTTCAGAGAACCAAATAAAATGAGAGTAGAAAGTTCCAGAGGGCACGGTTAGCCCAGTGGTTGCTTGTCATACAGAAGGTCCCGGGTTCGATTCCCAGAGTCGATAGTAAACTTCCAGTAAGCCTCACTTCAGTAATCCATTGGGAATTAGTTGAATTTTTGCGAAAATTCCAAACTCTCTCAATGCAAAATTTTCGACTTTCGTGGCCCAAGCTCATATTTCACCTAACACCTAATAAATTGTTACCTTCACAAATTTTTAATAATAGACTTTTTTTAAAAAAAAAAAAATAGTCAAGTAAGTACGAGGTGCTATATGAGTATACTATTACAGTAATTGACCGTTTGGATCTAAAATAATAGGCTTTCAAACCATAATACAGTCAAACCTGGATAAACGAGAAACCTGGATAAACAAGAAATTTTCAAATCCCCCTCATTTTCGGGCCAAAAACCTGGTTTAACGAGAAAATAAAACCTCTATAAACGAGAAAATGGCCCCTTTTTTGCTTAG
>NW_007379503.1:0-580 GCF_000475195.1 Diaphorina citri
CCAGCGCTTAAAAGACAGATGGACTACCAACCAAGCTAACTAGGCTGGCTGGAATGTAGTGTGAAAGCGAATCTTTTTTTTTTTTTACTCGGGACTCGGGGGGTTTCTAAAACATAAATTTTCAAGCATTTCTTCCCGATTTTGAAAATTTGGACCAATTCCAACACTTTCGCATTACTTACATATATTATGCATAGTGGCCTTATCCTTATAGGGTACATAGAATAGAATATACCTTGTTTATCCTGCTAGGATAGGACTGAAAAGTCCCTTTTCCCCCGCAGTCTAACCAAGGTGTAGATGATCACCCAGATTAATTAAAAAAAAAAAAAAAAGATTATAAGAAGAACATAATGTAATAGAAGTTTTTTTTCCTTTTTTATTAAATAGTAATAAAAACATTTCATAACCAGCACGATTTTTCTCTCAGGTCATTTCGGAGGTTGCGGAGTGCCGGATAACCAGGCCGGAATGTCCTGGATGGATCGGGTCGCCAATTCCGGCGTCGACGAAGACGATCACCCTCCTCCGCCCGACGACAATTCGGAAGATAACCATCTGAACCCTCTGGAGGCCGAGG
>NW_007379503.1:588-20412 GCF_000475195.1 Diaphorina citri
GGAGTTTGTCGGGGGGGGGGGGGGGGGGTGTCGGATGCTCCAAATTTTTGGAGTCTGGCCTACAGTAAAAGAAAAAAATAATACGGCCTTGCCCCCACCCACCAAAATCCTTTTGATCTTATGCACTTGTTTTCTACATCAAAATCCTTGTTCCAGTCGATTTCGATTGCAATCGATCGGCTTTGGGACTCTGGCTTAACTGAGGTTAAATATGGGGAGGCGGGTAGCTTGTCGTCTAATGAAGGGTAAAACCCTCGTCAGTAAAAACCTTTCCTCCAAAATCTTTGATTGGGACCCGCTTTCCAGTTGTTGGCGATTGACATACCTACCAATATGACTACTACTGCAGCGGGAAAAAAACCGCGATCGCGGGTCTAAATTTCTGCGGACGTCCAGCGGATCCGCAGGGAAAACGCGCGGATTTCACTAGAATACCGCTGTGTGTGAAAGGACTCATTAAACACTCACTGACTAGGCGGAAAAAAACCGCGAGAGCGGAATCCGCGCGGTAAAAATCCGCTCAGTGTGAAATGGCTCTTAAGAGGAGGACTTTGACGCATTTTTACTTTCCTTATTTCTTATTATTGAGTTAAATCAGTTAAAATATGTACTAACAGGAACTTGATTTTTAACATTAATTGCTCTCTTCTCACAGGTGAGCCAGACAGCTACGTGTTTGGCTCGGTTCTGGACGGTCTGTTCGAGGGCAAAATCATCTCGCCCAAATCCGGCTCCTACTATGTGGAGAAGGCGGCCCGATACTTCCGCCCATCGGCCGCCAATACCACCAAACCCTCCCCCGCCCCTACTCTGGACGGTCTGTTCGAGGGCAAAATCATCTCGCCCAAATCCGGCTCCTACTATGTGGAGAAGGCGGCCCGATACTTCCGCCCATCGTCCGCCAATGCCACCAAACCCTCTCCCGCTCCTAGGTCTGTTCGAGGGCAAAATCATCTCGCCCAAATCCGGCTCCTACTATGTGGAGAAGGCGGCCCGATACTTCCGCCCATCGGCCGCCAACGCCACCAAACCCTCCCCCGCTCCTACGCAAGAAGAGGGGAAGTTTCATACCATCATGTACAAGGAGGCGGACATTGAGGACCCCTATGAACATTTGAGAACGGGTAAGTAAAATAAATTACTTCTGTAGCCGAGTGGTTAAGTAGTGAGTTTCAACCTGGAGGTGCTGGGTTCGAATCCAGCCCGGGGAAGAAAATTATCTGACTTTTCTGTTCCCGGATAGGTATGGAATGTCCTAAACCGCTCCTAGGCAAGAGGAGGGGAAGTTCCATACCATCATGTACAAGGAGGCGGACATTGAGGACCCCTATGAACATTTGAGAACGGGTAAGTAAAAAATTACTTCTCTGGCCGAGTGGTTAAGTAGTGAGTTTCAACCTGGAGGTACTGGGTTCGAATCCAGCCCGGGGAAGAAAATTGTCTGACTTTTCTGTTCCCGGATAGGTATGGAATGTCCTAAATGCCATCCATCAGATCTACAAAATTCTCGACATGGAATGTGCCTTTTTTTAAAGAGGTTTGACAGAAGGAACTGTAACTGCTATGGTCTTATCGTACTGAAATCGAAGAGAGAATGAAGACAGGATAGGAGAAAGCCAGCCGTTCCGAGAACGAACATTATCCCATCAGGATAAAATCCGCCCCGGGCGGAAATCGAACCCGCGGCCCAGCGCTTAAAAGACAGATGGACTACCAACCAAGCTAACTAGGCTGGCTGGAATGTAGTGTGAAAGCGAATCTTTTTTTTTTTTTACTCGGGACTCGGGGGGTTTCTAAAACATAAATTTTCAAGCATTTCTTCCCGATTTTGAAAATTTGGACCAATTCCAACACTTTCGCATTACTTACATATATTATGCATAGTGGCCTTATCCTTATAGGGTACATAGAATAGAATATACCTTGTTTATCCTGCTAGGATAGGACTGAAAAGTCCCTTTTCCCCCGCAGTCTAACCAAGGTGTAGATGATCACCCAGATTAATTAAAAAAAAAAAAAAAAGATTATAAGAAGAACATAATGTAATAGAAGTTTTTTTTCCTTTTTTATTAAATAGTAATAAAAACATTTCATAACCAGCACGATTTTTCTCTCAGGTCATTTCGGAGGTTGCGGAGTGCCGGATAACCAGGCCGGAATGTCCTGGATGGATCGGGTGGCCAATTCCGGCGTCGACGAAGACGATTACCCTCCTACGGCCGACGACAATTCGGAAGATAACCATCTGAACCCTCTGGAGGCCGAGGCTACTTACTTGTTCCCTTGTTCAGCACAAGAGAAGAGCAGGAGCCTGAAGAAGAGGAGGAAGGGCAATCGCGGGAAAATGACGCGAGGAGCATAACCGGAGCGCACTTTATAAAGAGTACACCATCGGATAACCTGGCCGTATTGTTCCTGGATGATCGGACACACAATATACAGACAACAACCGACCAGTAATATTTGTCTTCCAGAAACCGAATCGACAACTGCGAAAAACTATACCAGTTCTGAACCTCTCTTGATCATCTCTGCTCCACATGAGAAATATTCACCGTACACAATACTCTGAGCATCAATAAACCTACGCGCTTGTCGATAACAATCAGTACGACATAGGAACACGACTTGTTTAACCACGTATTTAATCTTATCTCTACCTAGTTTATAAGGATGGTTTATATTCTGTAATATAAGATAAGATAACATGAAAATTATACATTAACATCATTCGCCTAACTTATTCCTGTTCCCTTCCTAACCGATACGAGAAAGCGCAGGAATGAAGAAGGGAGGAAGGGGAATCGCGGGGGAAAATGAGGAGGAGCTATAACGGGAGCGGACTGATTTTTTTTTTGAAAAAAAAAAAAAAAAAAAAAAAAAAAAAAAAAAAAAAGGCAAATGGTGAGAAGATAACTTTGTGACCAATTGCAACATTGTTTCTGATCTTTGCTTCTAAGAAAAGAGGTGTAAAAATTAAACTCAGCTGCCAATCATCCTAGAATAAGTCAAAAAACCATAGAAGTGTGTGTGTGGGGGGGGGATTTTATTTACATCACATTGATTGATATCCAAAAAGCATTTGACACTGTCAACCAAACACTTCCAAAAATATTGGCTGCAATATAGATGGCCATATACCGAAGTCCTTTTTATCAAAAATCTATACTGGAGACAAAATCCCATAGGAAAAATCTGAACCGTTTACTTTTCAGAATGGAGTGTGACAGGGATGCCTGATTTCTCCACAACTGACTAAACTACTAAATAAATAAATGATTAATCGATCTCCCAATTTCTCCATTTACTAATAGGGTGGAAAAACTGCAATTTCTCCCGTATATAAATTATATAATTTCCCCCTTTCTTCTTCCCTCCAGGTGAATTACAACGCTGACAAGACTCGAGAGGAGATCCTATCCCTGATAGCCCATCACGTGACCGCGGTCAATTATATCTACCGGGACACCCGGTTTGATGGCCAGATCGAACACAGGAACATTCAGTTTGAAGTACAACGAGTCAAGGTAAGCTTTGAAACTGACTTAACCAAATAGCATATCACTTGCTGCTCCTTCGGGGTTCACGCCTCTAAAGTGAGACAAAATTTCAAAAAAAAAAATAATTGCCATGCCGACATTAAAAGAGGAGAGAAAAATGAATGAGGGGAGGGGGAAAAATCGAAATACAAAAGATTGGAGGATAGATTTTGGTGGGTGTAATGTAAATCTTGCACTTTTCGAATTCAATTTTAGCACACTTTAATACATGTAAATGAAAATCTTACTCCTGAGGCTGTTGAGAAGTATTTTTGACTATATTTTGTGTCCCCTTTTTACTAGTACTAGATTGATATTCTATTCTATTCTATTTTATTCTGTTCTACTCCCTACTACCACCATTAGGGGTAAAGGGACTTTTCAGTCCTATTCGGGCAGGATAAACAAGGTATTCTATTCTATTCTACTCTACTATATTATTCTATTCTATTCTATTCCCAGATTGATGATGACATCGCATGCCGGCCGCACTACAAGGGTGAGCGCAACAATCATTATCCCATCAGGATAAAATCCGCCCCGGGCGGGAATTGAACCCGCGGCCTAGCGCTTACAAGGCAGACGCGCTACCAACTAAAGAACTAAGCTAACTAGGCTGTCTATAAATATGAAAAAGTGCTTGTTTACATTAAATTTGTTTGAGTGAGTATTCACGTAGCTCCAGCCAGAGGTGCCTTTAGGCTTCCTCAACTTGAGGAACGTCTCTACTCTCTGCTCTGCATAGTCTGCATACAACCCTTGGTCAGCCTTGGTGTACCTGTACCTGTATTCTGTAAGAATGGGATAAATAACGATAATATCGATATTCGATATTTCGGGTTATTGATATTTTTGTTTCGATAATATCGCATATCGATATTGCGCTTTCGATAATATCGATATCGGTAATATCGATATTCTTGATTCGATACGGCATCCCTATACTAAATCCACCTTGAATCCAAACATCCTGAAGACAAGACCTTGTTCCTTGATAATGAATAGTTCTAATGAAGCATTAAATGTCTTTATAATAGAGCAAATCATAATTGACATTGGCAAAATCATAATTGCCATTGACAAAAATTATAATAAGCATACTATTGACATTGATATCTGACGAGTCATCCATGATTCCAGAAATATTGGGTGTCAATATCAGAAAATTGTACACAGAATCAATTATTACTTATTGTTCTGTAAAGATCAACTCCATGGTTCCTTGTGACATTAGTAGCGAGATGATAATGATAATAATTGGTAAATCATCTATTACTATACTTCGTGTGCAGTTGAAAAAAATACACTAAAACTTTTTTGGTGCACTCCCACGAAATTCTCATTCCTGGACACTAATATTTTGAAGGCATACCTATAACATACTGTATACCAAACACTAATTTTATTATTATTATTTTCTCTTCGCAGGCGCCTCAGGCGGAATTTGTGAGAAGTACAAGACCTACACGGAGACCATAGGCGGTCTGTACCAATCTACCAAACGCAGTCTGAACACTGGCATCATCACGTTTGTCAACTATAACTCCCGTGTACCTCCTAAGGTAAAATATAACACTAGAAGGTTTATGGGTAGCTGCTCATTATCAGGTAGACCTGATACCTGATAGTGAGTGGCTGTGGATAAATAATGAGATAAATAAATAATGAGATTGACAGGATAGGAGAAAGCCAGCCGTTCCGAGAACGAACATTACCTATCCCATCAGGATAAAATCCGCCCCGGGCGGGAATCGAACCCGGATTGACGGACTGCCCAAAATTTGAGTCGCCAAAAGGGCACAGCATAAAATTCAAACGAAATTTTTATAGTATAATTTTCGTTCTCGGAATGGCTGACTTTCTTCTCCTATCCTGTCTTCCTTCTCTCTTCGCTTTCGGGACGATAAAACCCTAGCAGTTACAGTTCCCTCTATTCTTCTTCCTAACTTTTTCCTTTCTCTCTATCAAATCTCTTGAAAAAAAAAGCCTTTAAAGAAAATTGAAACCGTTGTTTACAAATGTCTGGAATTTTGACCATTAGGCCATTTTCCTACGGAAAATTGAAATTTCAAACTCATTTCTTTGGTCCTCACTTTCCAGGTATCTCAGCTGACCCTCGCTCACGAGATCGGGCACAATTTCGGCTCCCCTCACGATTACCCGTCCGAGTGTCGCCCTGGTGGTCTCTTCTTCTCCTATCCTGTCTTCCTTCTCTCTTCGCTTTCGGGACGATAAAACCCTAGCAGTTACAGTTCCCTCTATTCTTCTTCCTAACCTTTCCCTTCTTTCCCTCTATCAAATCTCTCGAAAAAAAGCCTTTAAAGAAAATTGAAACTGTTGTTTACAAATGTCTGGAATTTTGACCATTAGGCCATTTTCCTACGGAAAATTGAAACTTCAAACTCATTTCTTTGGTCCTCACTTTCCAGGTATCTCAGCTGACCCTTGCTCACGAGATCGGTCACAATTTCGGCTCCCCTCACGATTACCCGTCCGAGTGTCGCCCTGGTGGTCTAAACGGGAACTACATCATGTTTGCTTCCGCCACCAGTGGTGATCGGCCGAACAATAGCAAATTCTCCTCGTGTAGTGTTAACAATATCAGTAGCGTACTGGATGCCATGTATATTAGCAAGAAAAGGAACTGCTTCAAATGTAAGTGTAATCTTCTTCCGGAAATGCTACTCTCTTTGGAATGAAATGTTGTTGTTGTTGTAGCGGCTTTAGCTTTCGCCGAATGGCGATAGCAGAATAAAGAAAAGATGTCTTTTTGTATCTGCTATACACCGGGGTGATGATCTCTAGCTCTAGCCATGTCAAATTGGCTGGCTCGTCCTGAACCGCAGTCAACCATCGTGAGGACTTGTGCTTGGTCTTTAAAAGCAGAGAGAACCCTTTGAGGAACTGCCAGCTTGCTAGGCTGGTTAGGGTTAGCTGTTCTCCTCCCTGTTTATAGTCCCACAGCCAGACGCTAGTCTTCTCTCTGTTTAACGTCCCCTAGCCAGACAGGGATAGGGGAATGAAATGTTTCCAAATTCGGTGCAAAAGGAGTTTCTAGTGGTTAATTATTGTAGAACAAGCTCTGCCGTATTTTAGGCAGCTTTACGCGTATTGGTCTTGTGAAAGGTCACGATTAGCCCAGTGGTAACGCGCTTGCTGGCCATGCAGAAGGTCCCGGGTTCGAATCCTACCATCGACAAAAAAGAAAAAAATTGCATTCGGTATTTGATTGCAAATATTTGAAGGTTACTTTCTGGTGTTCTCGTGTTGACCCAGCGCCTAAATGGGAAGTATTGTGTCTCTTCTGACAAATCTGATGAGAGGCATACTACGGGATGGGCTTGCTACTACACAGACCACAAGCCTCCAGTGTAGCAATCATTGCTACGAAACAAAAACGGCCGTGAAACACTCTTTTTCAACAGTTTCATTCCTTGTTTTCACACCCATTTTCATTCATTTCAGCATCGGAGGGCGCGTTCTGCGGGAACAAGATCGTGGAGGCGGGTGAGGAGTGTGATTGTGGATACGATGATGAAGAGTGTGAGAATGATCGGTGCTGTTATCCGCGGGAAATGAAGCAGGAGGATCTCCGTCTGAATGCGTCCGCCAAAGGGTGTGCCAGGAAAGCGTATACCGAGTGCAGGTAAGATTTCGTTTATTTTTGAGGGGCACTACTGGTAAAATTGCAGAATAAGATTGAAAAATATTATTTTTCACACACTGTCTGACTGCTGGCTGGGGGCCTTTTTACACGGAGTAGACCAGCTTAGTCTGTCTGGGGGACTTAAAACAGGGAGAATACCAGCCTGAAATAGCAAAGGTTGAGTTCTCATTGCAAAATCTCGTTCTCATTGCAATCTAAGTTTCAATATGCCGAAAATGCATTTGCATTGTAGGTATGTTACTTCATCTCCTCTTGTACATTGTACGTAACATAAAAAGTTCTCCCACTGCAGGACTTTAAGCTGAGACTGTATCAACTTCAATTCTTCTAATAATACGAGTAACCTAATAACACAGTCTAGCGGTTGACTTTTTGACAGCATATTTACCTACATATTCTCTCCGCTGTTTCAGTCCTAGTCAAGGTCCATGCTGCTACTCGGATACCTGTCGCTTTGTACCTCCGTCAGAACGACATGAGTGTAGAGGTGAGGCTGAATGTTCCTGGTCTAGTACTTGCTCGGGTAAAAGTCCCGAGTGTCCCCCGCCACCGCCCAAAGCCAACAAGACTAGATGCAATGAGGGTAAGTACGAAATAATATCAAGTAACAGCCCGTTCATACTGATCGAATTTTTCTTCGTTGGCAATGTGAACACTCTATCTCTAATTCATTTGTATACGCCTCACAAAAAGAAAAAAAAATCGTACCTATTAAAGAAAATTTCGTTTCGTGCATTGTGAACGAGCTATAACACTTTACGCCAGCAAAAAATTTCCTATAGTGGATTAGGGTGATTTTGAGACAGTGCAATTTTGAGACACCAAGTTCATTGGTCTCAAACATACTTCTTCACAAATGACCATTAGGTTTCTGTCTCGAAATCACCTCATCTTTTATATACTCTTTGCTTACTCTGTGTTAATCACCATTTTGTTACTTCCCCCCTTAGGTACTCAGCTTTGTATCAATGGAGAGTGCACAGGTTCCATATGTCTCAAGTGGGGACTACATGAGTGCTTCCTCACATGAACAACATAGATAGAGCTCTCTGTTATTACTCTTTGCTTACTCTGTGTTAATCATTTTGTCACTCCCTCCCTCAGGTACTCAGCTTTGTATCAACGGAGAGTGCACAGGTTCCATATGTCTCAAGTGGGGACTACATGAGTGCTTCCTCACATGAACAACATAGATAGAACTCTCTATCATTACTCTTTGCTTACTCTGTGTTAATCACTTTGTCACTCCCTCCCTCAGGTACTCAGCTTTGTATCAACGGAGAGTGCACAGGTTCCATATGTCTCAAGTGGGGACTACATGAGTGCTTCCTCACATGAACAACATAGATAGAGCTCTCTGTTATTACTCTTTGCTTACTCTGTGTTAATCATTTTATTACTCCCCCTCAGGTACTCAGCTTTGTATCAACGGAGAGTGCACGGGTTCCATATGTCTCAAGTGGGGACTGCACGAGTGCTTCCTCACATAAACAACATAGATAAGAGAACTCTCTGCCATTACTCTTTGCTTTCTCTGTGCTAATCACTTTGTTGCTCCCCCTCAGGTACTCAGCTTTGTATCAATGGAGAGTGCACGGGTTCCATATGTCTCAAGTGGGGACTGCACGAGTGCTTCCTCACATAAACAACATAGATAAGAGAACTCTCTGCCATTACTCTTTGCTTTCTCTGTGCTAATCACTTTGTTGCTCCCCCTCAGGTACTCAGCTTTGTATCAATGGAGAGTGCACGGGTTCCATATGTCTCAAGTGGGGACTACATGAGTGCTTCCTCACATGAACAACATAGATAGAGCTCTCTGTTATTACTCTTTGCTTACTCTGTGTTAATCATTTTATTACTCCCCCTCAGGTACTCAGCTTTGTATCAACGGAGAGTGCACAGGTTCCATATGTCTCGAGTGGGGACTACATGAGTGCTTCCTCACATGAACAACATAGATAGAACTCTCTATCATTACTCTTTGCTTACTCTGTGTTAATCACTTTGTCACTCCCTCCCTCAGGTACTCAGCTTTGTATCAACGGAGAGTGCACGGGTTCCATATGTCTCAAGTGGGGACTACATGAGTGCTTCCTCACATGAACAACATAGATAGAACTCTCTGTTATTACTCTTTGCTTACTCTGTGTTAACCATTTTGTTGCTCCCCCTCAGGTACTCAGCTTTGTATCAACGGAGAGTGCACGGGTTCCATATGTCTCGAGTGGGGACTGCACTCCCCCTCAGGTACTCAGCTTTGTATCAACGGAGAGTGCACGGGTTCCATATGTCTCGAGTGGGGACTGCACGAGTGCTTCCTCACATCTCAGAACAACATAGATAAGAGGAAGCTGTGTGAGCTTGCCTGTAGTAATGATACGAGGGGCGGGGTGTGTAGATCTACGTCAGAGTTTGCGGCCAGTGTGGATTTGCCCCCGGGAGGAATCAGTTTGAGGCCGGGCTCCCCTTGTGATAACTTTCAGGTGAGAGTTTTACTCGTGAATTTTATAGATACTCCATTGAAAGGGTACTTGTTCAAAAATCAAGTCAATGAAAAATTGCTACAAAAAGGAGATGTCTCAGGTGTGCAGTCCAGTGTGGATTTGCCCCCGGGAGGAATCAGTTTGAGGCCGGGCTCCCCTTGTGATAACTTTCAGGTGAGAGTTTTACTCGTGAATTTCATAGATACTCCATTGAAAGGGTACTTGTTCAAAAATCAAGTCAATGAAAAATTGCTACAAAGAAGAGATGTCTCAGGTGAGCAGCGACCAGTGTCAAAGGGTTAGGTTAAACACAAAAAGGAGCTTTCTTTTTCATTGTTGTGGCTTTTAAATAAAAGACTCGGTAACTTTGTGAAAGTCCATTATAATTTCCAACTATTAGATTGTTTTCTCGTGCATCCATAGTGACCTAGCAATTAATGAATGGGTTAATATTGTGTCTTGTATAGCCCATCATTTGAGACTTAGGTACACCGAGATAATCATGCTACAAGCTACAACTTAAACCCATATGTTTTTACTTTTCCTATCCTACAAGAAGGAAAGTAATTTAGTCACGTAGAATTTTTTCCCCTTATATTTGGTTTCCTCACGGATACAATTAAACCATAATCAAATATCAAATCTAAAGGAAATTTTCTTTTGGATTGAACACTGCCAAACCGGGCAAACTGTTTATCTTTATGGTGGGGAAAAAATCATAACCCTCCCAACTCACACCGTTTCGATCCAATAACCTCCCCCTCCTTTCTCTCCCCCCCAGGGCTACTGTGACGTGTTCTACCGGTGTCGTGCGGTTGACGCCGAGGGTCCGCTGGCGCGCCTGAAGAACATGCTGCTGAACCGCGAGACGCTCCAATCCCTGCGCTCCTGGTCCACGGAGAACTGGTGGGCGTGTCTAGTGGGCGTGGTCGCGTTCATTATTGTGATGGGCGGAGTCATCAAGTGTTGCGCCGTGCACACGCCGTCATCCAATCCGAAGAAACAGAAAGCGGCTAGTCTGAGTCAGACGCTGCGCAGCCCCATGTCCACGCTACGACGAATGGTGAGTAATCATTGGTTTAGCGGCTTTAGCTTTCGGAGAATAGAGTAAATCTCATGGCAGAATAGAGTAAATCTGCCAGAATACATTACTTTCCTTCCTATAGGATAAGGAAAGTAATGTATTCCGGCAAAATTTACTCTATTCTACTACAGGATAAGGAAAGTGACAAAGATAATCTTTTTGTACTAGCCATATACCAGAGTGATGGAAACAAATTGCAATAAAGAAACTAATTATTCAAATAACTGAAAAATAAACCCATTTACCAGAAAATTAATAAAAGTGAGAGATGAAAAGATGAAAAAAGGAAGGTTTTGTTAAAGTCCTAGCATCGGCAAAAGAGTCTGAATGAGGTCTACAGTTCATAAAACAACTATTTCTTCACAATATCAAAAGATCAGTGTTAATGAACCATTATCATTCTAATGTCAAGATCAATCACAATAGAGCAAACGAAGATTCTACTAAATCCACCTTGAATCCAAACATCCTGGAGACGAGACCTTGTTCCTTGATAATGAATAGTTCTAATGGAGCATTAAATGTCTTTATAATAGAGCAAATCATAATTGACATTGGCAAAAGCATAATTGCCATTGACAAAAATCATAATTGGCATATTATCGACATTGATATCTGACGAGTCATCCATGATTCCAGAAATATTGGGTGTCAATATCAGAAAATTGTACACAGAATCAATTATTATTTATTGTTCTGTAAAGATTAACTCCACGGTTCCTTGTGACATTGGTAGCGAGATGATAATGATAATAATTGGTAAACCATCTATTGCTATACTTCATGTGCAGTTGAAAAAAATACACTAAAACTTTTTTGGTGCACTCCCACGAAGTTCTCACTCCTGGACACTAATATTTTGAAGGCATACCTATAACGGCCCCTCACATGGCCATGGGCCCAGTAGGAGTCATCATCATCACCACCATCATCATCCCAAAGGTAAGACATCTCCTCATGATAATGATTCAGATGGTCACCCATCCAGATTCGAACCACGCGCAACGTTCAATGCTTAACTCATTGGGAAGTGGTGCATTCAACGTGCGGTCACCGCGAGGGTAACCCATATCTGGAAGCCGTTAAATCTGCTACAAAAAAAGTGGGGAATTGATACCAGAAAAGGAAATACCACCTATTTCTTCAATAAGGTGCCTCAACTTTACCAGGTCGTTCACGTCGATCAATTACTTACCTTTCTTAATTTTTTGATGAGGAATCATGAGGAAAAAAAAGTAATCTATGGTAGTAAATAACTTAAATTTTAGCAAGGTTCTTTATTTATAATTTGTGAATTTATTATGTACCAAATACCTACACAAGACTTTGGTTAGACTCCGGGAGTAAAGGAACTTTTCTGTCTCATTCTGGCAGTATAAAAGGTTATAAGTCTGAGTCAGACGCTGCGCAGCCCCATGTCCACGCTACGACGAATGGTGAGTAATCATTGGTTTAGCGGCTTTAGCTTTCGGAGAACAGAGTAAATCTCATGGCAGAGATACATTACTTTCCTTCATATAGTATGAGGAAAGTAATGTAGTCCGGCATAATTTACTCTATTCTACTACAGGATAAGGAAAGTAAAAAAGATAATCTTTTTGTATTAGCCATACACCAGAGTGGTGGTCTCTAGCCATGTTTAATTGGCTCGCCCTGAACCGCAGTCAACCATCATGAGGACTTGTGCTTTCTTTTTGAAGGATGATAAACCCTTTGTAACCTCAAGCTAGCTAGGCGGGTTATTTTCTTTTCTTTTGGGGTCGAGTGGATTGGAACACATCACATACCTTCAGGCACACTCCATTTGTCAAAGGTATGATAGTGAGTGGCTGGCCTAAGAGAGATAAATAATGAGATTTTTTTTAAGAGGTTTGACAGAGGGAACTGTAACTGCTATGGTCTTATCGTCCCGAAACCGAAGAGAAGGAAGACAGGATAGGAGAAAACCAGCCGTTCCGAGAACGAACATTACCTATCCCATCAGGAAAAAATCCGCCCCGGGCGGGAATCGAACCCGGATTGACGGACTGCCCAAAATTTGAGTCGCCGAAAAGGGCACAGCATAAAATTCAAACGAAATTTTTATAGTATAATTTTCGTTCTCGGAATGGCTGACTTTCTTCTCCTATCCTGTCTTCCTTCTCTGTTCGCTTTCGGGACAATAAAACCTTATCAGTTATAGTTCCCTCTATTCTTCTCCCTAACCTTTCCCTTTCCCTCTATCAAATCTCTTGAAAAAAAAACCTTTAAAGAAAATTGAAACTGTTGTTTACAAATGTCTGGAATTTTGACCATTAGGCCATTGGTCAAGGGTCTAGGTTTTCCTTGCCCTTGGGATCAATTTAATTTGAAGAAACCATTTACTCATGAAAATTTGTAATGAAGTTGTTTCATTCAAATCTCTTAAAAGTATTATTATTATTCTTTGACTTTCAGCGAGGGCCCCATCACCATCAGCAGAGTATAATACCTACCTCAAGACCAGGGCCGGCTGGGGGCCCACATCACAGGGGTGGCCCCTCACATGGCCATGGGCCCAGTAGGAGTCATCATCATCACCACCATCATCATCCCAAAGGTAAGACATCTCCTCATGATAATGGTTCAGATGGTCACCCATCCAGATTCGAACCACGCGCAACGTTCAATGCTTAACACAAACGAACCATTGGGAAGTGGTGCATTCAACGTGCGATCACCGCGAGGGTAACCCATATCTGGAAGCCGTTAAATCTGCTACAAAAAAAGGGGGGAATTGATACCAGAAAAGGAAATACCACCTATTTCTTCAATAAGGTGCCTCAACTTTACCAGGTCGTTCACGTCAATCAATTACTTACCTTTCTTAATTTTTTGATGAGGAATCATGAAGAAAAAAAAGTAATCTATGGTAGTAAATAACTTAAATTTTAGCAAGGTTCTTTATTTATAATTTGTGAATTTATTTTGTACCAAATACCTACATAAGACCTTGGTTAGACTCTGGGAGTAAAGGAACTTTTCTGTCTCATTCTGGCAGTATTAAAGGTTATCAAAAGTAATCTATGGTAGTAAATAACTTAAATTTTAGCAAGGTTCTTTATTTATAATTTGTGAATTTATTATGTACCAAATACCTACATAAGACCTTGGTTAGACTCCGGGAGTAAAGGAACTTTTCTGTCTCATTCTGGCAGTATAAAAGGTTATCTATATTCTATTCTCAATGCTATATTCTGTTTCAGCCTCTGCACCCCCCGCCTCCTCCAGTCGAGGAGATCCTAGTTACCATGGTGATGTGAGAAACCAGTTCCACATGCGTCAACATAAAGTGTGATAAACCCTGGGTTGAGTGGAAGAGCACCCTGCTCCTCCTGTGGACTACTCAAGCCCCAGATATGTCAACTCAGGTCAACTCATGGACTACTCAAGTCTTTCTGTAGACTAATCAGATTTCTACTGATTGTCTGTTGTGGACTACTCAAGCCCCAGAATCCCAGATGTCAACTCATAGACTACTCAAGTCTTTCTGTAGACTAACCTGAATCAGATTTCTACTTAATATCTGTCGTGGACTACTCAAGTCCAAATGTGGAATACTCAGGTCAACTAATGGCTAATCAAAAGTCTCTAGGCTCTACTTAATATTTATCGTGAAAGACCTGTAGTGAATTACTCGAGACCAGATAGAGGAGCAGAAAGAACTGCGCAGAAACGTATGCGCACAAACACATTAATGCGTTGCCTGCGAGGGAGCTTTGCTCGGACATTTGATGTGACGTCTTCGCCTACGGGAGCGTATGCCGTGACGTCAAAGTTCACGATTTACCGGTATGTATCTCGGTATCTAGAAGTCGTAGAAGAAAAAGAAAAATTCCGTTGGTCCTCATTTTTCCTGCTCTATGACTTTGAAACTTCACCCTAGTAAGCGCAACTGATCTATTGGAGGCTCAAGTTTAACTAAAGGCGGTTGTATGATAAATTAGGAGTGAGAAGAAGAAGGAGAGAAAGAAAGAGATTGGGAAATACGAGTTATCTCTTCCATATCAGAGAGAGAGTGAGAGAGAGAAGGCTTAGCAATGGTTCTGGTACATGGGGAAAAGCGAAATAAGATATCTTTTTTAAATAAGTATTCTCATCTCTCTCCCACCCTCTCTCTCTCTCCCTCTCTACTCAAGCCCCAGATATGTCAACTCAGGTCAACTCATGGACTACTCAAGTCTTTCTGTAGACTAATCAGATTTCTACTTAATATCTGTCGTGGACTACTCAAGTCCAAATGTGGAATACTCAAGTCAACTAATGGCCTACTCAAGTCTCTAATTGATGTTCATTGTGGATCACTCAAGTCCCCATTTAATGTTTTTTGTGGACCACTTAAGACGATATGGACTACTCAAATCCCGTAATCAAGGATCTACTTAAAGTTCGTCATAGACTACTCAAGACTAGATGTGGAATAATTCAGGTCATGTAATGGATTACTCAAGTTTCCGTAGACTAATCAAAAGTCTCTAGGCTCTACTTAATATCTATCGTGAAAGACCTGTAGTGAATTACTCAAGACCAGATACGGACCACTCAAGTCTTTCTCTAATCAAGTGTCTACTTAATGTTCATTGTTATTCGTCATCTGTTTGTGCTTTTTTAAAGACATATTTTGCAATTTCCCTCTTATATGCTGCCATTTTTTGTTGCATTTATTTGACCATTCTCCCCCCTCCCGGTTTTACCAAATAATATGTGCCCTCTCCCTCTCTCTCTCTCTCTCTTTTCCATTTATCTCCTCAATATACATACCGGGAAAAAGTAAATTGAAAAAGGAAGTAATTTCACCATTGTGAATAGCTTTCCCTCCCCACATACATCATATGGACCATAGTTAACCCAGATTTCAGGATCTAAAATGGAAAGTAGCAAAGTAGATCTAAGGTGTTTTTTCCTTTTTGGAAACTGATCACTGGAAAATTGACCACTGCTTCAATGGAAAGTGAATATAGCTATGGTCCATTTTACAGTGGTCAGTTTCCCGGAAGGAATAAACACCTAACCCCCCTCATAGTTACTTGTGTATAGGTTAACTTGGACAACCTTGTATTTAATGATAACTAAGTACAAACAATAAGTTCACACCCTACACAAATTCCCCCTTTTTTTTGTCACCACACCCAAAATGAAATACCCTAATACTTAATAGTGAGGAAATGGTAGGCATTTTTATCACTTGACACTTCTAGTGTAGGTAACCCCCTTACCTTTCGAAGAATTTTCGGAAACAACCGATTCCGATGGAGCGCCATCTTGGATTGCCTATGGTTTAGTACTCCCGGTTTTAAAACTATATATATATATATATATATATATATCCACTTTTGCTGAACCTGCAAAGATGGATGTCGAGGTGCAGATGTATTGGTAAGACCGGTCCTTGAGCATATGATTTATGTTAATCTCGTATACCTAACTTATATTACTATTTTTATTTTGAAGTCAGCTGTTGTCGAAGTTTGGCCCTATATAGATTTTTCCCCATGGTATAAATTACTTACATTTTTAAATGTCTACCTATTTTATATTATAATGGGCCCATTTTTGGTTTGCCCCCGGCCAAACTTTGAAAACCGCTGACCCCTAAAAGCTAATTAGCCAAATGTAAGACTGTACCATAGCTAGTATTTTAGGTACCATATACCGGAAGAAATATCCGCCTTAAAATTCATGGAAAATTCTTCTCATTCTCACAATCATCTAAAATTTCAGCCATTTTTCTTGGCCCAAAGGGAATTTGCGTTTTCATCCATACGCTTCTAAGTTTTTAATACCCCTCCCTTCTCTCCCTCTCCTTCCCATTACTCTCCCCCCTCTTCTTCCTCTCTCTCTTTCTATCCTCCTTTCCTATTTGTACCTACTTCATTGCTCGCTTTACTGTCTCTTTTTTCCTTCTTTCCCTTTCTCTCTCTCTCTCTCTTTCTTTCTCTCTCTCTCTCTGTCTCTCTCTCTCTCTCTTTCTCTCTCTCTGTCTCTCTCTCTCTCTCTCTTGCTTTTTCTCGTTCTACCTTTAGAGAGAACAGGAGAAAGGGAGAGAGTGAGTGAGAGATAGAAGGTGAGAAAATGAGAGGTAGTGAAAGATAGGGGGGGGGGAAGAGAGAGAGGAAGTACTTTTATTCAGAATTGGCACTATAGGAGGCAAAGTTTAGGTTAGGAGGCTGCAATGAAGACGAGTATGGTACCTGTACTAAATATAGGACACCCTCTGACGTTACGTGTGGAGTGGGCCATCCTTACATACGGCCACACTGGATGGGTTGCATACTCCCTATTTTCAGCTCTGTACCTAATATGTTTTTTTTTTTTAAGAGGTTTGACAGAGGGAACTGTAACTGCTATGGTCTTATCGTCCCGAAACCGAAGAGAGAAGGAAGACAGGATAGGAGAAACCCAGCCGTTCCGAGAACGAACATTATCCCATCAGCTTAGTTGGTAGGATAAAATCCGCCCGGGCGGATTTTATCCTACCAACTAAGCTAACTAGGCTGGCAAAAAGACCAAGTAAACAACCTAGCCCCCTAGCCAAGGGCCGTAAGTAGGTAGACAATCTCAATTAGCACTTATGACCTAACTTATACCTTAGATATGGGTACCTTATTCCTAGTGACAAAATAAGTAAGTAGGAGGTGGTATAGGTACTATTTTTTTTTTTTGCTATTAGTGCGTTTTTTCTCATTCAATTATGGACGAACAATCAGCAAAATTGCTGCCATCAGCAACAAAACAAGACACCAGGCAAAAAAAAGACATTTCAATGTCAATCGGTTAAAAAAAAGACCTTGTGGGCCTACAGTTCCACACTAATAGAATAAGTAAGTACTTCAATTACAAGCATTATTACGTGTATAGACCCCTTTCTCTCCCAGTCCTATATTCCCCCCCACACCCATTCACTATTCCTCCCCCTACCACACTCATCCCCCAGCCATTCCTCTCCTTCGACTCTCTCCCATTCCCCTATCCCCACCCATTCCTACATTCTAATCTCACTCCCAATCCTACTTCCCTGAAGTCTCTCTCCCATTCCCAACTTTCATTCCTACCCATCTTACCAATATTCATACCCATTCCGTCACCTCCTACTAGTCAAGTGTCTCTGTCTTCCTTTCCCATCTCCTTCCTCTCACATCCCACTTCCAAATACTTGGTGGCGTGGATTACTTACCTATACGTATTTCGGTGGATATTTTTTCATTTTTTATTTTTTTACTTTGCTACCTACCTACCTAAAGAAATGTATATAATAGGCGGCGAAGCCAGTCTAGCTTGGTTGGTAGCGCGTCTGCCTTGTAAGCGCCAGGTCGCGGGTTCGATTCCCGCCCGGGGCGGATTTTATCTCAAGTAGATAGAACGAACCTCTCGGAAAGGCTGACTTTCTCCTATCCTCTTCGGGACGATAAGACCTTGGCAGTTACAGATCCCTCTATCAAACCTCTTAAATTAATAATGAAAACTAATCGATAATAAATCACTTACCAATAGTTTTCTTAATTCAACTCCCAGGGACGGCACTGAAGAAGTTCCTCACTCAGTAACGTAATGACACCAGCCCTGTCTCTAGGGAGGGAGAAGATTCTGTTCCCTTTCAAATTCCCTCCCATTCCTCTTCCTCCCCTCGTTTTTTTCCCTTTCTCCTTCCCCTTCTCCCTTTCTCTCACTCCTCCTTCCCCCATCTCTCCCTCTCCTTTTTCTTCCCCTCCCATTTTCACTCTCTCTTCTTTCGTTCTTTTTCCCCTTTTAGTTTGTCTCTTTCTCTCCCACTACTCTGTCCTCCCTCCTCTTTCTTTCCCTAAGGCCCTCATCAAATTCGTAAAGCCTAGAGCGCGACCTATTCCGAGTAATAGGGAAGTAGGTCACACAGAAGTTAGTCTTCCAAATCGTTTCAACCTTTCAATAAACCTAGTGGGAATTTACCTACCCAGTAGGTACCCTCACCAGCTCATGTCTTGCTTACCTAACTATCTACTCAACAGGGCTGTATTTATGGGGGGCTTCTCGAGCTTCATTTTTACTTTCCTTATCCTATAGGAAGGAAAGTAATGTAATCGGGTCAAATTTTTCTTCTTTACTGTAGGCGAGACAAAAATCCTGTACACGGTCATGATGCTCCCCACTAATGTCTTATGTCTTACCCACTCACTGTACCTAGGTAGCTCTTTCTTATTACATAGGAGTATTTAGCTACCTAGGATAGCTACATAGGAGCTATCTATCTACCCACCCACTATATACTTACCTCTTAATTTATAGTTTGACAGGTTTCACCGGGCAGAAAGAAAAGAAACAGAAGGATAATAAATAACGAGAAACAGCGAGAGAGAGAGAGAGAGAGAGGGGGGGAGAAACAAAGAGAGGAACACTTAAAAGGTGTTGTGTGTTGGGTCGCACCTCATTTCTTCGTAGAAACTATTAAGAAAGAGAGAGAGAGATAGAGAGAGAGAAACTATTAAGAGAAAAAAAGACAGAGAGAGAGAAGTAACATCCTTCTCACTCCCCTGTTCACAACAGGAATCACCGCACGTGTTAAATGTTAACCCTTTTTGGGTCCTATTCCACAAACAACTCTGAGGTCACCACTTTTTATGCCACGGAATTTCCCCTCTTCTGAAGCTCGTTTCTCCTCTTTTGGCAGGATGGCGATGGCGCCTTACTAAACCATAGGAAATCCAAGATGGCACGCCATTAGAATCCGTTCCGTTTCCGACAGGAAAATAAAACTCAACTAACACCAGACACGTAAATTAAAGCCTAGTTAGCTTAGTTGGTAGTGCGTCTGCCTTGTAAGCGCTAGGCCGCGGGTTCGATTCCCGCCCGAGGCGGATTTTATCCTGATTGGGTTAATGTTCGTTCTCGGAACGGCTGGCTTTTTCCTATCCTGTTTTTCTTCTCTCTTCGATTTCGGGACGATAAGACCATAGCAGTTACAGTTCCCTCTGTCAAACCCCTTAAAAAAAAGCCTAGTTATCTTGGACGCGTCTGACTTGTAAGCGCTAGTTCATGGGTTCCAAAAAAAAAAAAAAA
>NW_007379503.1:20972-33392 GCF_000475195.1 Diaphorina citri
TATAAGATGGTTTATATTCTGAAATAAGATAAGACCAATGGACAAGGCACTATACAGAGGTTTATTCAGCCTAGGCAGACATACTTTGTCCCTTGTTCAGTCACAAGGAGAAGAGCCAGGAAGAACTGAAGAAGAGGAGGTAGGGCAATCGCGGGAAAAATGAGGAGGAGCATAACCGGAGCGCACTTATAAAGGAGGTAGCACCGGGCGGCCAGCCGGAGCGAGCGCGGGAGGTCTCCCAAAGTCTACCCAGGCAGCTAGCAAAGGCCTTGTACACAGCGAGCCGCCTCCTCCCCACTAGCAGGAAGCAGCTGCGGCCTTAACTCGCTGGGCTAGGTAAGGTCCTGTAAGGCCGGACCAAAGGCCGTGAAGGCGTTGGAGGCTTTACTGGACGTCTCTTTCTTAGCACCGACCAATACTTTTACAAAAATAATTGATAAATTATTTTTCTTTGTTTTTTGAAGGTCGAATGTAGAATACAAAGAAGAATAAAGAAGAATAATGAAAAAAAAATAAATAAAAAAAAAGAAAGACATTAATTATCCCACGTTAGTAGATGAGAATTACATTAATACCAGTTTTATACTCTGGTAAGCCAATCTGAGCGCCGCCCTTTTCCCTGAAAAGTCAGATAGTCGTCGCTATGTGTTGTTCGCATATGAAGATAAAGATACATGGGATATTCCTATTATCGCGGTGATACATAATGCTATACCATTCATGTAGCGCTTTCACAACCTTAACCCAGTTAAAAGTTTTAGCCCTCCTTTACAACTTTTATCATATGACAAAATCTTTGGGGGGCTCATTTTTTTTTTTTTTTTTCTAAGCGAATGTGGGATGAAGTCCGCGTGTAAGGTACAGCTCTTACATCCTAGACTACCTTTTTTTTTACCGTAAATCTTGTAAGGTATGGATAGACCCTTGTCGTTGTTGTTGTCAGTCTGTTAAAAAGAAGAGGCCTACCTAAGGCTTGCGGTCGTGGCGCGCGCCGCAACGTTGCTCAGTGACTCATGGTGGGGGAGCCGGGTGTCTTCATTAAACAAATGTATGGGCGCAAGAGTTTACAGAGTATCTCCAGGCAGGTTGACAGGCGGAGGGGCAGACCTTGTACTCGACCCATCTTCCGCCAGCGAGGAAGCCAACGCATCCCCGCGCCCGTCCCAAACCACCATAACCTGCCGGCTACCCGCCTTCATGAGGCCCGGCGGAAGGGTTGTATCATGCGCTCGGCCTAAACGCCGCTCTACTAAAACGGGAGCTTGTCTGGCAGGTCCTTGGCTCGCGTTTGTGCATCGGACAGACGCGAGTGGACACTCTTCTCTCGTAATCACAATTTTTAGTTCCAAGGACCAATCAGTAGTAAAGATTGGACTAAGAATTGAGTTATTATTCTTCTATTCACTTGTTCATTTTTGACTTCAGTACAGGATGAGAATTCTGCCGGTAGGAGTTGCTCGCCTCAGCCCTAAAAAGTTGGCGCGCCTAAGAGAGGCGGACGAGCGCCGAAAAAACGGCGGAGCCAGTTATTTAGCAAATTTACTCAGCAAACGTGTGTGTCGGCCATAAGATCAGCTCTATATGGCGCCTAAGGGACCGGCCTGAGGCGACCTGCAGGCGTCTTTAAATCTGAGGCGCGAGCGCCAAAAAAAGGGCGACGGTCATTCATCAGTAGTGGACATCCATAAGTGAGCGGGTGTGTTGACCTTTCGCCCAGGGTTAGGTTTTCGTACAAGACCTCTGTCTCCGCCAGAAAAGACTGCTCCCAAAATCGCGGACAGTAATCTGCTGTTCGATTGGCGGGAGGGGTATAATTTGGAGTCAATTCGGGGTCTCCAGGTGTTCGGCTAGCGTGTAACGTTAGCTTTAGCTGACCTTTTCCTAAAACCAGTCATCTTTGTTCATTGTTGGCATACATTCTTAGTTTTGTCCTAAAACCACCCGCACCCCGTCCACGTCATAATACAAAAAGAGGAATGACATCGGGTCTGAGGTTTTTTAAACCTCGTAGGTTTGGGGGGGGGGGGGGGGGGGCAGCTGTTTTAGGAGACCGATGGCCGGACCTACCCCCTTTGAAGTCCATTCGCTGCAACTGAGCTGTAGCTGTCATGCTGCCGCGGACAAGATTTGCAGCGGCCAACAGCCGCGAAGCGCCCAGCGCGCTCAAGAGTGGACTTACTCGCTAGTTACAGGTAACTGGAAGTGACTGCACACCACTTACCATCCGCACGAAAGATTTATATGAGTGGATATTAGTGACAGGTACTATGTGTACCCTTGCATAGTCCGGCCCAGAAGCTTGTCTGCTGGGAGGCGGGAGGTGGTGGAGGGGTCAATAGGCTCTTGTGCGGGTCTAGAGCCGCGTAGCGGGTTCACCCGCCGGGCACGCGTCAGTCTAGCGTTCAGGCTCGCGACAACCAGGTGCGCAGCTGTCTAGCAAACACGCGCGCGTACTCTGGGGCAGAGTCTAGGCCGGCTGCAGCATTACCTGTCCGAGCATCGACCGCCTACATTAAGCCAACTTGGCACGATCACTTTGTCTTACTCTACTACTCTGGGTAATCTTAGCGTTTTGGCTGTAGTCTTATCAAATACTTATGAATCCCATCTTTTTTGTCTGTTCCACTTTTTTTACATTTCTTATGTCGTTACCCACCACTCGTTGTAATTATCTACAATCTATACTCATATGAATCCCATGAATCCTTGTCGGTCCGACTGAACGTCCTTTTAACTCTTATTGTATCTTATCTTTGTTCTCTGTACTGATAAAAGTTTTGGACCGACCGGACCTATTGACTATAAGCAGCCCTGTAATAAATAAATTAAATAAAAAATCCTGGTTCGATGAAATTTTTTCACAACAAAAAGCCTAAATCGTGAGTCCATCGAATCGCAATAATAGACAGAAATTTTTTGTATTTTTATTTTATTATTACTATTATTATTAGTATATTATAACATTTAGTTTTTTATGTAATAAGTGTGAAGAGTCATGGATCGGTTAATCAGTAATCACTTCTGGTACACCCTATCTTGTTTTCCAAAAGACTATTCTTTAATTAAAACACTATTCTTTTAGCACATAAATCCGATTAGAATTAGTTTGCTTTAACGTTGCTAACTTTAACTTGACTATTGTTCCCACACAACAAGGCTTGATCCACCCTTTTTTAATTTTTGCCCCAAAATGGTAATTGGAATTTTTTTTTTAAAAAAAAAAAAAAAAAAAAAAAAAAAAAAAAAAAGGCAAATGGTGAGAAGATAACTTTGTGACCAATTGCAACATTGTTTATGATCTTTGCTTCTAAGAAAGGAGGTGTAAAAATTAAACTCAGCTGCCAATCATCCTAGAATAAGTCAAAAAACCATAAAAGTGTGTGTGTGTGGGGGGGGGATTTTATTTACATCACATTGATTGATATCCAAAAAGCATTTGACACTGTCAACCGAACACTTCCGGAAATATTGGCTCCAATATAGATAGCCATATACCGAAGTCCCCTTTTATCAAAAATCTATACTGGAGACAAAATCCTATAGGAAAAATCTGAACCGTTTACTTTTCAGAATGTAGTGTGACAGGGATGCCTGATTTCTCCACAACTGACTAAACTACTAAATAAATAAATAAATGATTCATCTATCTCCCAATTTCTCCATTGACTAATAGGGTGGAAAAACTGCAATTTCTCCCGTAAATAAATTATAAATATAATTTCCCCCTTTCTTCTTCCCTCCAGGTGAATTACAACGCTGACAAGACTCGAGAGGAGATCCTATCCCTGATAGCTCATCACGTGACCGCGGTCAATTATATCTACAGAGACACCCGGTTTGATGGCCAGATCGAACACAGGAACATTCAGTTTGAAGTACAACGAGTCAAGGTAAGCTTTGAAACGTTCTTCTAATAATACGAGTAACCTAATAACACAGTCTAGCGGTTCACTTTTTGACAGCATATTTACCTACATATTCTCTCCGCTGTTTCAGTCCTAGTCAAGGTCCATGCTGCTACTCGGATACCTGTCGCTTATATATATCCACTTTTGCTGAACCTGCAAAGATGGATGTCGAGCTGCAGATGTATTGGTAAGACCGGTCCTTGAGCATATGATTTATGTTAATCTCGTATACCTAACTTATATTATTATTTTTATTTTGAAGTCAGCTGTTGTCGAAGTTTGGCCCTATATAGATTTTTCCCTATGGTATAAATTACTTAAATTTTTAGATGTCTACCTATTTTATATTATAATGGGCCCATTTTTGGTTTGCCCCCGGCCAAACTTTGAAAACCGCTGACCCCTAAAAGCTAATTAGCCAAATGTAAGACTGTACCATAGCTAGTATTTTAGGTACCATACACCGGAAGAAATATCCGCCTTAAAATTCATGGTAAATTCTTCTCATTCTCGAGCAATACGCATTGACTTGGATCCAAGACGAATGGTTTTTGATTATAAGGAGTTGATTCTTTAGATTACATGAGGACTGCTTTATATTTCAATCCTTCGTCTTTCTTTTGATAGCAAACTCCCTAATATTGTTGGAATTTTCAGAATATTTAAAATCCAAACACAATACTAAGGAGTTTTAAACAAAGAGTGTTTCTTGGATGAGATCTAAGGCGGATTTTTCGCCGTGTAGCTAGTATTTCTTTAGTTATCCTTCTATATTATTTACTCAAAGATCTTCTTAGTTTTTATCTAGCGCGATTCTTTGTTGATATATCCACTTTTGCTGAACCTGCAAAGATGGATGTCGAATTGTCGAGCTGCAGATGTATTGGTAAGACCGGTCCTTGAGCATACATATGATTTATGTTAATCTCGTATACCTAACTTATATTATTTTTTCTATTTTGAAGTCAGCTGATGTCGAAGTTTGGCCCTATATAGATTTTTCCCCATGGTATAAATTACTTACATTTTTAAATGTCTACCTATTTTATGTTATAATGGGCCCATTTTTGGTTTGCCCCCGGCCAAATTTTGAAAACCGCTGACCCCTAAAAGCTAATTAGCCAAATGTAAGACTGTACCATAGCTAGTATTTTAGGTACCATACACCGGAAAAAATCCACCTCAACATTCAAGGAAAATTCTTTGTATTCTCAAGCAATGCATATTGACTTGGATCCAAGACGAATGGTTTTTGATTTTTTTTTATTTTTTTTATATATATATAAAGCAAGGTTTTTGATTATAAGGAGTTGATTCTTTAGATTACATGAGGACTGCTTTATATTTCAATCCTTCGCCTTTCTTTTGATATCAAACTCCCTAATATTGTTGGAATTTTCAGAATATTTAAAATCCAAACACAATACTAAGGAGTTTTAGAAACTTTTAAACAAGGAGTGTTCTTTGGATGAGATCTAAGGCGGATTTTTTGCCGTGTAGCTAGTATTTCTTTAGTTATCCTTCTATATTATTTACTCAAAGATCTTCTTAGTTTTTATCTAGCGCGATTCTTTGTTGAAATATTTTTTTATTTTATGATTTGCATTTTGCGTTTTTCGGCGTTGTTGAAGTGTGTGTTACAGATGTGTTGAAATACATACAGGGTGTGTTCCATGTGTCTTGGTCGGTTCTGTAGAATTTGAAACAGTATTATCTGACAGTAGGGTTTAAAGCTATCCAAAGTTTTAATTTTCAAGGAGATTTTAAACCAAAACATGCAATTCTTCATATCTGTGTTCCAAAGGTTAGGTAGTAAAAACATATTTACCTACATATTCTCTCCGCTGTTTCAGTCCTAGTCAAGGTCCATGCTGCTACTCGGATACCTGTCGCTTTGTACCTCCGTCAGAACGACATGAGTGTAGAGGTGAGGCTGAATGTTCCTGGTCTAGTACTTGCTCGGGTAAAAGTCCCGAGTGTCCCCCGCCACCGCCCAAAGCCAACAAGACTAGATGCTGTGTGTTATAGATGCGTTGAAATACGTACAGGGTGTGTTCCATGTGTCTTGGTCGGTTCTGTAGAATTTGAAACAGTATTATCTGACTGACAGCTATCCAAAGTTTTAATTTTCAAGGAGATTTTAAACCAAAACATGCAATTCTTCATATCTGTGTTCCAAAGGTTAGGTAGTAAAAAAGGGTTTTTTTTTAAGACATTAACCTGCCTCGTGGTTGGTTGAGATTTTATTATTATTATTATCATTATTATTTCCTTGATGATTTCTACGAAATTCCAAATAATATAATCGATTTTTTTTTCTAAGACCGAGAGATATGGAACACCCTGTATGTAAAAAAATGGGTGCTTGTTTTTACTTTTTCTTATTGTTTCCCCTTTTGCATAATATAATTTCATCATTGTGAATAGCTTTCCCTCCCCACATACATTATATGGACCATAGTTAACCCAGATTTAGGATCTAAAATGGAAAGCAGCAAAGTAGATCTGGGTGTTTTTTCCTTTTTGGAAACTGATCACTGGAAAATTGACCACTGCTTCAATGGAAAGTGAATATAGCTATGGTCCATTTTACAGTTGTCAGTATCCCGGAAGGAATAAACACCTAACCCCCCTCATAGTTACTTGTGTATAGCTTAACTTGAACAACCTTGTATTTAATGATAACTAAGTACAAACAATAAGTTCATAGTTCATACCCTAAACAAAGTCCCCCTTTTTTTTTCACCACACCCTATATGAAATTCCCTCATACTTAATCTGAGGAAATGGGAGGCATTTTTATCACTTGACACTTCTATTGTAGGTAACCCCCTTACCTTTCGGAGAATTTTCGGAAACAACCGATTCCGATGGCGCGCCATCTTGGATTGCCTATGGTTTAGTACAGGCACCATTTCAGTTTCCAAAAGGGAACCAATTCCATTCCCGAAAGTTTCCCGCCTATGAAATAAAAATAATTGTTTTCCCCCCCACTCTTCAAAATAAAAAAATGTCTGCCTTTTCCCTCCTCCTGAGGAACTGCTTCAAATGTAAGTGTAATCTTCTTCCAAAAATGCTACTCTCTTTGGAATGTTCCAAATTCGGTGCAAAAGGAGTTTCTAGTGGTTAATTATTGTAGAACAAGCTCTGCCGTATTTTAGGCAGCTATACGCGTATTGGTCTTGTGAAATCTGGTATGAGGTCACGATTAGCCCAGTGGTAACGCGCTTGCTGGCCATGCAGAAGGTCCCGGGTTCAAATCCTACCATCGACAAAAAAGAAAAAAAAAAAAATGCATTCGTATTTTGATTGCAAATATTTGAAGGTTACTTTCTGGTGTTCTCGTCTTGACCCAGCGCCTAAATGGGAAGTATTGTGTCTCTTCTAACAAATCTGATGAGAGGCATACTACGGGATGGGCTTGCTACTACACAGACCACAAGCCTCATTGCTACGAAACAAAAACGGCCGTGAAACACTCTTTTTCAACAGTTTCATTCCTTGTTTTCACACCCATTTTCATTCATTTCAGCCATCTTAAAAAAAGGCATACTACCGGATGGGCTTGCTACTACACAGACCACAAGCCTCCAGTGTAGCAATCATTGCTACGAAACAAAAACGGCCGTGACACACTCTTTTTTATCAGTTTCATTCCTTGTTTTCACACCCATTTTCATTCATTTCAGCATCGGAGGGCGCGTTCTGTGGGAACAAGATCGTGGAGGCTGGTGAGGAGTGTGATTGTGGATACGATGATGAAGAGTGTGAGAATGACAGGTGCTGCTATCCGTCATTCCTTATTTTCGCACTCATTTTCCTTATTTTCACACTCATTTTCATTATTTTCAGCATCGGAGGGCGCGTTCTGCGGGAACAAGATCGTGGAGGCCGGGGAGGAGTGTGATTGTGGATACGATGATGAAGAGTGTGAGAATGATCGGTGCTGTTATCCGTCATTCCTTATTTTCGCACTCATTTTCCTTATTTTCACACTCATTTTCATTATTTTCAGCATCGGAGGGCGCGTTCTGCTCTGAATGCGTCCGCCAAAGGGTGTGCCAGGAAAGCGTATACCGAGTGCAGGTAAGATTTCGTTTATTTTTGAGGGGCACTACGGGTAAAATTGCAGAATAAGATTGAAAAAATATTATTTTTCACACACTGTCTGACTGCTGGCTGGGGACCTTTTTACACGGAGTAGACCAGCTTAGTCTGTCTGGGGGACTTAAAACAGGGAGAATACCAGCCTGAAATAGCAAAGGTTGAGTTCTCATTGCAAAATCTCGTTCTCATTGCAATCTAAGTTTCAATATGCCGAAAATGCATTTGCATTGAAGGTATGTTACTTCATCACCTCTTGTACATTGTACGTAACATAAAAAGTTCTCCCACTGCAGGACTTTAAACTGAGACTGTATCAACTTCAATTCTTCTAATAATACGAGTAACCTAATAACACAGTCTAGCGGTTGACTTTTTGACAGCATATTTACCGTTGAGTTCTCATTGCAAAATCTCGTTCTCATTGCAATCTAAGTTTCAATATGCCGAAAATGCATTTGCATTGTAGGTATGTTACTTCATCTCCTCTTGTACATTGTACGTAACATAAAAAGTTCTCCCACTGCAGGACTTTAAGCTGAGACTGTATCAACTTCAATTCTTCTAATAATACGAGTAACCTAATAACACAGTCTAGCGGTTGACTTTTTGACAGCATATTTACCTGGGGAGAGAGAAAGAGACGCAGAGATAGAGACACACACACACATATGTGATACAAATGATGTTTCTATTTATACACCTTGGAGTAAAGGTCAGTTCACACGATGCAAGGCAGTCTCAATATATGCGTAACATGTCAACGATCTCTCACTCACGGATACTCGTATAATGGAAACATTTCACGTATTTTGAAACAAATTTCTCAAAAAAAAAAAAAAAAAAAAAAAAAAAAAAAAAAAAAAAAAAATTCCAGCTTTCGGAAAATAGAGTAAATCTCATGGCAGAGTAGAGTAAATTTTGCCGGAATACATTACTTTCCTACCTATAGGATAAGGAAAGTTATGTATTCCGGCATAATTTACTCTATTCTACTACAGGATAAGGAAAGTAAAAAAGATAATCTTTTTGTATTAGCCATACACCAGAGTGATGGTCTCTAGCCATGTTTAATTGGCTCGCCCTGAACCGCAGTCGACCATCATGAGGACTTGTGCTTTCTTTTTGAAGGATGATAAACCCTTTGTAACCTCAAGCTAGCTAGGCGGGTTGGTCTGCACCCTTTTGAAGGCCCCCCCCCCTCCAGACTGTCCCAGTCCCTTTATTCAGTAGTTATTTTCTTTTCTTTTGGGGTCGAGTGGATTGGAACACATCACATGCCTTCAGGTACACTCCATTTGTCAAGGGTCTAGGTTTTCCTTGCCCTTGGGATCAATTTAATTTATTTAATTTTAAAACGAGAAATCGCCAGCCTAGTTAGCTTGGTTGGTAGTGCGTCTGCCTCGTGCCAGGATCCGGGGATGCCTGTCATCCAGAAATTGGAGGCTCAAGTTTAACTAAAGGCGGTTGTATGATAAATTAGGAGTGAGAAGAAGAAGGAGAGAGAGAGAAAGAGATTGGGAAATACGAGTTATCTCTTCGATATCAGTGAGAGAGAGAAGCAATGGTTCTGGTACATGGGGAAAAGCGAAATAAGATATCTTTCTTAAATAAGTATTCTCATCTCTCTCCCACTCAAATTCTCTCTCTCTCTTTCTCTCTCTCTTTTCCATTTATCTCCTCAATATACATACCGGGAAAAAGTAAATTGAAAAAGGAAGAAAAAAAAGTTTGAAATCCCCTAAGAAACTTTAATCAATCATCTAAAATTTCAGCCATTTTTCTTGGCCCAAAGGGAATTTGCGTTTTCATCCATACGCTTCTAAGTTTTTAATACACCACCCCTCTCTCTCTTTCCTTCCCATTACTCTCTCTCTCTCTCCCCTCTTCTCTTTCTTTCCTCCTTTCCTATTTGTACCTACTTCATTGCTCGCTTTCCTGCCTTTTTTTTCCTTCTTTCCCTTTCTCTCTCTCTCTTCCTTTCCCTCTCTCTCTCTTTCTTTCTCTCGATCTCTTCTTCTTTTATACATTCTCTCCTTTCCTCCCTCTCTCTCCCTCTCTCTCTCCCTCTCTCTCTCTCTCTCTCTCTCTCTCTCTCTCTCTCTTTTTCGTAAAACAAAAAAAAAAAAAAAAAAAAAAAAAAAAAATGTTACGTGACACTAAATTCTGTCTAACAAGATGCAACTCTCTCTCTCTCTCTCTCTCTCTCTCCCTCTCTTGCTTTTTCTCGTTCTACCTATAGACAGAACAGGAGAAAGGGAGAGAGTGAGTGAGAGAGAGAAGGTGAGAAAATGAGAGGTAGTGAAAGATAGGGGGGGGGGAGAGAGAGAGAGAGAGAGGAAGTACTTTTATTCAGAATTGGCACTATAGGAGGCAAAGTTTAGGTTAGGACTGTTAGGAGGCTGCAATGAAGACGAGTATGGTACCTGTACTAAATATAGGACACTAGACGGAACGTGTGAAGTATATAGTCACCCATCCATATGGCTACACTGGATGACTGAATGGGTTACCTACTCCCTATTTTCAGCTCTTTACCTAATATTTTTTATTTTATTTTATTTTTTTTAAGAAGTTTGACAGAGGGAACTGTAACTGCTATGGTCTTATCGTCCCGAAATCGAAGAGAGAAGGAAGACAGGATAGGAGAAAGCCAGCCGTTCCGAGAACAAACATAATACCATCAGGATAAAATCCGCCCCGGGCGGGAATCGAACCCGCGGCCTAGCGCTTACAAGGCAGACGCACTACCAACCAAGCTAGGCTGGCTGCTCCTAATATGTATTACATAGGTACCTGATGAATGAATACAATGAAGGTAGAAGTGTTTTTTCCCCCCAAATACCACCCTAATTTGGTTACAAAAAATAAGGGAGGGTGGGGTAAAGTGAGACGCTTTTTTATTTGATTCATGGCTACAAACTCACTATAAATATCTCATTGTACCTCACCTTCCCTTACAACGAAAAATTACATATTTAGTAAATAAAATACCTAATAGTTTGTTTCATTGACGTTTTACCTAATGGTTATAAGCTCTGTCCACACTTAGTCAATGGCCGTCGATCCATCGCTCGAGGGTCGTCGACTACGTGTGGACACACCTTTACAAAGCAGGTGTCGAATAGATACCAGTAGTTGGGTCCCATATTTAAGTCTCCGTCCTCAATTTCACTTCACACAATTTGGTTGTTCGGTGAGAATACCAAGGGAAATTGAATTCCGCCCCCTCTCTTTCCCCTACATTCCCCCTCGCACCCTTCCCCTCCCCTCATTCTCTCCCATTCCTATATTCCCCCCCCACACCCATTCACTATTCCTCCCCCTACCACACTCATCCCCCACCCATTCCCCTCCTTCGACTCTCTCCCATTCCTATATTCCCCTATCCCCACTCATTTCTACATTCTAATCTCACTCCCAATCCTACTTCCCTGAAGTCGCTCTCCCATTCCCAACTTTCATTCCTACCCATCTTACCAATATTCATACCCATTCCGTCACCTCCTACTAGTCAAGTGTCTTCCTTTCCCATCTCCTTCCTCTCACATCCCACTTCCAAATACATCATAGTGGCGTGGATTACATACGTATTTCTGTCGATTTTCTTTTTTTTTTACTTTGCTAGGTACCTACCTAAAGAAATGTATATAATAGGCGGCGAAGCCAGCCTAGTTAGCTTGGTTGGTAGCGCGTCTGCCTTGTAAGCGCCAGGTCGCGGGTTCGATTCCCGCCCGGGGTGGATTTTATCTCAAGTAGATAGAACGAACCTCTCGGAACGGCTGGCTTTCTCCTATCCTCATCGATTTCGGGACGATAAGACCTTGGCAGTTACAGATCCTCCTATCAAACCTTTTGAAATAACAATGAAAACTAATCGATAGATAGTCAATCTATTACCAATAGTTTTCTTAATTCAACTCCCAGGGACGGCACTGAAGAAGTTGCCTCACTCAGTAACGTAATGACACCAGCCCTGTCTCTAGGGAGGGAGAAGATTCTGTTCCCTTTCAAATTCCCTCCCATTCCTCTTCCTCCCCTCGTTTTTTCCCTTTCTCTTTCCCCTTCTCCCTCTCTCTCTCACTCCTCCTTCCCCCATCTCTCCCTCTCCTTTTTCTTCCCCTCCCATTTTCCCCTCTCTCTTCTTTTGTTCTTTTTCCCCTTTTAGTTTGTCTCTCTACTACTCTGTCCTCCCTCCTCTTTCTTTCCCTACGGCCCTCATCAAATTTACAAATCGTAAAGCCTAGAGCGCGGCCTATTCTGAGGGAAGTAGGTCACACAGAAGTTAGTCTTCCAAATCGTTTCAACCTTTCCAATAAACCAAGTGGGAATTTACCTACCCAGTAGGTACCCTCACCAGCTCATGTCTTGCTTATCTATCTACTCAACAGGGCTGGGGAGGGGGGGG